>NW_027185889.1:20500050-20643003 GCF_028583685.1 Petaurus breviceps papuanus
TAGTAGTAGTAGTAGTAGTAGTAGTAGTAGTAGTAGTAGTAGTAGTAATAGTAGTGTTATCTTGAGGGAGAGAAACACTTTGTATCAAAGTTTTCTGAAAAGAATTTGATAAGTGGTCCAAAGGTAGAAAACAAGAGGAGTTCTTAAAAGAAAAATTGCAAATTACTAACAATCATATGAAATAAGTCAGTCAGTAGAAGAGATCAGCTACATAACATATAGAAAAAATAGATAAGAATCTAGTTGTTTTTTATATTTTAAATTTATTTATTGGAATCTAGTTTTTTTTTTTTATAAAGCCAAAGACCCCTGCTACTAGGGGTAAGAACTCACTAGCTGATAAAAACTACTGGGAAAACAACTGGAAACATTGAATCAACAGCCTGCCAGAATATTAGTCTAAAACATTTTCAACAAGATCCTGAAATATGCTCCCAAATGGATACATGACTTAGGGTAAAGGGTGACATCATTAACAGATTCAATGAGGGCAAAGGAGACAGAAAATGAGCCAAACATATGAGAAGAAAAAGATATGTCCTACATATAGGCAGTGTTAGATGGGTTAGGGAGGGAGAAGAGGTAAGAAAAGACTTCTCCAAGTAGCTTACTCCAAGGAAAATATTCTCAAATGCAGAGAGGAGTCATCCAGTCCATTCTAGCCAAGCACACACTTCTATAAATGCATGGCCATTAAAGATGGCATGTTGAGTTTAGGGAACAAATTGGCTGCTGTGCATGCAACAGTTTTGGTCTCTTGGTATGCCAATTAGCAGGGTCAGGCTACTTCAGTAGACAAAGTAGACAGTTACTAACCTCATGTGACAATTGCTGAAAAGAGTCCAGTTCCCCAAACGCCACCTAGATTCATGTCAACCTCTTTACTTACTCTGTGTCAGTCATTTTTCTTGGGGGGGGTGGGGTTGTCACTTCTAAGAAAGATCAAAGACTTTTCTTAACTCAGATGCTTTTAAGAGCCCTGACTTCATTTTTTAATTGAATAAAAGTTTTCAGAAGAGATCAGAACTATATTTTTAATTTAAAGTTGACACTAATTTATCTTGAGCAAGAAATATGACACCTGAAATCCCCATTGTTTAGCACAGTGTTAGGCAAATAATCAGCTCTTAATAAATGTTTGTTTATTGACTGGTTAAATGGCTGCCGTTTCTATTTGAGTGTATAGCAAAAGTTAACATGAGGATTGAAATGCCCAGTAATGCTGGAAAACTGACTGAATGGTGGGCAGAGATGGGCTCATCTTTGATATTTTTTAGCACAAATTTTTCCATTGATTTAAAAATTCCTCACAAGTGCTTACTCAGCAATATTAGAACATCATGTAGAGCCAGAAGGGATTTTGAGATGCCATCTAGACCAATAACTTTATTTTACAGATGAAGAAACTGAATTCCAGAGAAGTAACACAATTTGTTCAATATCACACAAGGAATAATAGCAAGTTGGGGTGGGGAGAAGATATGGTGGAGAATTTGAATCCAGGTCTTCTGACTCCAAAGTCCATATTCTTTCTTCTATACCACTCTGCCTCCCACCCATCTCACCACCATTTCCTCCATTTTAGAGATAAGGAATATAACAAAGAACATGTGATCATAAAACAGGAAATGCTGAAGGAGAGAAAGACAGGAAAAAAGGAGGGGGGGAGGAAGCAAGAGAGGAGAGGGGGGAGAAGACTGGGGAAAGACAGGGAGGGAGGGAAAGGAAGCAGGGGGGAGGGGGGAAGAGAAAGAAAGAGGGAATGGAGGTAGAGAGAGGGAGGAGGAGAGGGAGAAGACTGGGGAAAGACAGGGAGGGAGGGAAAGGAAGCAGGGTGGAGGGGGAAGAGAAAGAAAGAGGGAATGGAGGTAGAGAGAGGGAGGAGGAGAGGGAGAGAGAAAACAAGACCTCATGCTGAATTGTCCCTGGTATATCCAGGTGAGTAAGTGGGCTGCGGTTGATTAACTCATTTTACTTATTGCTCCTTCAAAATAATAAGTAAGTTTTGGTCAAGTAAACATAACAACAAAGTACTTATAGAAGAAAATAATAATATTAATAATATTAATAATATTAATGAGAAGGAAGTGGAAGAAAAGGAAGCAGAAACCATATGTCTCTAGTTTTTTAAGGTTTGCAAAAGACTCTATTGTCTCATTAAATCCTTACTACAGCCCCATGGAATTGGTACTATTATTTCCCCACTCTGCAGATGAGGAAACAGACTGAGAGAGTTTAAGCGGTAAAGATCACACAGCTAGTGTGTGAAGTGAGATTTAAACTCATATCTTCCTTATCTAAGTTGAGAGTTCTCATTCATTACGGAAGTTTGGTAAAGATGACTCAAATATGCTTGAAAGTAGTTACGTTTCATTAGAAATTAATTAGATCTCTGCCCCAAATCATGCTGAAACATGCACTGTTTCTAAGGTTGGATTGATCCTTGTTTGATGCTGTTAAGGGCCATTTTTGTCAAGATGTATTATCTTATTTCTCCCCAAGTAATCAAGTACAATGGGAATAAAATTACGACTTGTAACAATAAGCTCAATGTGTATAAGAAAAAGTCAGTTACTGTGACCCTTTGGCTATTTTTTTTAATCTGTACAAGGAGATGGTTAAATTAGATCATGTCCAAGTCTAAACCTTATGCTTTTGTGACTAGTTGACTTCAAAGCTGAAAGAAATTAAGAAATCTTTACAACGACCTTTACATATGTTGTTTTATTTTAATTTCACAACAACCCTGCAAGAAAAGTGCTGTTGTTCTCACCATTTTACAGATATGGAAAATGAGGCTGAGAGAGGTTAAGTAATTTGCTAAGGGTACCATAACTAGTAAGTGTATGAGACAGAATTTGAACTAAGGCCTTCAGTTTCCAAGTCCAGCTCACAAGTCACAGTATAACCTAGGACTGAAAAAATCCCTGTTCCTCCCTGGACCTCAGTTTCTCCATTGAAAAAATTGAAGTAATAGGACTAGTCGACTTCAAATGTTCTTTCCAGCTCTAACTTCCCAAAACTGTGACCTTCAACAAGCTTCTAAATTCTACCCTCCTCAGCCTCAGTTTCCTCACTGGTAAAATGAAGACAAGAATGATTATACCATTTACTTCAGAGGAATGTCATGGAGCTCCCACAAGATAACACATTCAAAGCATTTTACAGACCACAGAAGTATCTATAAATCTTACAATCATTACGTTTGCATCTTTTTCACCCAGCAAACTCTAGACCAGATCAGAAACACCATTGGCATTCTGTCACTGAGGACAAAGGAAGTGAAGGTGGCTGGCCTCAAACTCCTTAGTAGCTGTGCACACATTTGGACCCCTCCTATCAATGGTAGCCAGAGGAAGAAGTGGAAAATCCCAATATTCTACAGCATCATTTGGCCATCATTTCAACCTCTGGCATATTCATGACTCTGCTTAACAGGGACTCTTCTCACCTACTTTAGATACATCCCACTTAAGGCCTTTTATTCTGTAGAACAAGGTTGGGAAACCTGCAGCTTCCAGGCCATTGGCCTTCTAGGTGCTAGGGTGCGGCCTTTTGACTGAGTCCAAGTTTTACAGAATAAATCATTTTATTAAGGGGATTTGTTCTGTGAAGTTTGGATTCAGAGTAGAAGTCTGTTAATATAACCTTTTATTGATGTTTAGTGAATAATATTGATTTGAACAAACAATTCTTGTACTGAATCAGACTTCTTTAAATAAGATTATAAAACTGATAGCGAACAAGAAGAATGAAAGATGATAATTTGTCCTAAACTGAAATAAAAATTGCAGTCAAAATAAATTCATTTTGCCTGTTTGCAAGGCAATGTAGTATATTGGGGAAGGGCTGGCCCTGCAGTCAGAGGACCTGAATTAAAATCCTACCTTTCACATGCATTAGCTGTCTGTCCCTGGGTGAGTTAGTTTACCTTTATGGGTCTCAATTTCATCATCTATAAAATGAGGCAGTTGAAGCAGATGGTCTTTGAGATTCCTTCTAGCCCTAAATCTATAATCTTAACTATAATCTATGACTGAACATCTTTCCTAGTCGGTATACAGCCTTAGTGAATTTATCATAAAATGGGAACTAAAAATAATGGCAACATGTATTTCATAGCCCTCTTTTGAGGATCGGATGGGAAAGTGTATATAAAGTATACTTCAAACCTAACAAAGTTATTTAAATGTGGTTTTTAAGATCCACGTTAAAATAGGCACAACACCTAAACCCACCTTCCTCACCCCTTCCCAACACAAGAACACTTATCATCATCCTGTATGTCTTCCATTTGGGGTACGTCTAATGCCAAATTACAGTCACCACACACAATGTATTGTGAGAACATGCTGCCCTGGAAAAAAGGAACTCTCAACCATATCAGTCAATTTTAATATCAGATGCCTAAGAGAAATTTACCTATCTACATTGTAAGGAAGCTCAGATCCCATATTTTAATTTGTTGGGTCCTCTAAGAAATTGGAATGTGATTAACTTAGAGACCTATAACTGATGAGGAGTGATGTGGGCTTTAGGACAGAATTTAGTGGACTCTTACACACTTTGAGCAGCAAGACACAACAGATCTAAGCATCTAGTCCACAAAAATGAATGTTTACAGTTGGAAGCTAATGAATATCCCAGGGAGCAGCTATAACCCATGGTACTACATCTGATCTTCTCCCCAGTTCACCCAGTCCTTGAAAATATGGCATCATGGAACATTTAATGACATTGGCCCCAGGTGCCAAAATTTCTCTTGCTGGTTCCAATCATTTACATTTCTCATAACATTACCCTTCTCAAGTCCTTAAGTCAGTCTGTCGATCAATGACTCTATGTTCCTACAATCCTCAGTGCATTAAACAATAATACAAACACCACAAGTCTATTCTTATTTCCTCTCCCTCGAGGGCTTTATCATCAAAAGCCTAAAGAGAGAGAAGAATTGAAATTGTTTTACCTGTCTGATCAGCACCTTCGCTGTTGCCTTCCAGGGACCCCATGGAGCAGTTGGGTGGAGTGACTGAGGGGTTGTCAGGAAAACTTTTACACGCTGGGAAGGAGTTGGCTTCCAAGTCATTATGGCTATGATTCAAGCGGTGGAAATCCAGGGAAGACACAATTGATGTCCGTTGCTTAGGCTAAAATAAATAAATGTACACAGAGTGTTTAGGAAGCTGTTTCCTTTCTGCCCACTCCCCATCACTTTAACCTTCTCCATTGTGTTTTCTGGTCTGGCCTCTGATTGCTTCAGTACTAGCCATCCCCTGGTTCAGTACTTTATTCTGCTAATGTGGATTAGCAACTCATCTAGCTGATAAACTCACACTCTGAGAGGGTTGCTTAGAACAATGAGAGGTTAAGTTATGTGCTCAAGGTTATACATCCAGGATGTGACAGAAGCCAGGTCTTCTTGACTCTAAGCCTGGTCCTCTACCCACTCTAGCATGCTGCCTCTCTAAGATGGCCTTGGTAAAAATTATATATTAAATTGTATCAACTTGCTACTTTCCTAGGTAAGACAAGGAAATCATTGACAATTATATTTTTAAGAGAGTCAGTGCAATTGGCCAAGATATCATATTGAGTGGGAGGGACACGGGAAATGCAATTCTCTTCATAGAAGCTGTTTTTGTTTGTCCTTCATTCTCCAAGAAGACCATGACATCAGTGGGGTGATGCCATGACATGCAAGTGAATTAGATTTAAGTGAGGGAAGGCTGTGCAAAGTCATCCTGAACTCTCCTAAATGACCCTTTCAAAATCACTAGAGATTTTCTTTCATTTTTCATGAATTGAACATGACACTGAAAACCACTACTCAGGACTGCCAGTTCTGAGAATTGCAATCTTCCAAAATGAATGAGCTATGAGGAGGCAGTTCCGATTATTTGAAAGGGTACTGACTCTGAAGTCAAAGGACATGAGTTCAAATTCTACCTCATTTTTTTTTAAATATTTTGAATCTTGAGTGAATCACATCAGTTTCCCGGACCTCAATTTCCTCTTCTATAAAATAAGGACAATGATCCAACTGTCTTCTGAGGCGCCTCTCAGCTTCAGATGTCTGATCTCATTATCACCACATGCCTCAAGGCTGGGGTATTATAAACAATTATTGTCTGTCTACTGTTTCAGATCTCTGCAGTAAAAATCAGGTAATAGGTATTCAATACAATACAAGGGACTCAAATGGAATTTGCCAGAGGACATTTATTTATTTCTTAAAGATTTCCATTAATCTCCAAAAGCCATGCAAAGTCAATGGATGGATATGACTGTGAGACATAAAGAACCTCTGAAATCTAGCCTATTCCCTTTGCCAATAATGGATTTGTTCCCTTGTAGTCTTAATTAAATTGTTCTGAATTGCAGAGCTCTCACCATCTTCTATCAGGACACATTTCTTCCAATACTTTTCAAGCTGTGACTGGATGATCACTAATTGTGGAAGAGATTCATGCATCAGGTAGAGACTGGAGTCAATGACCTCTAATTCCCCTTCCAACTTTGGACTTCAAGGGCGCTAATAAGCCTTCAAGGCTCCAGGCATTCTTTGAAGATTGGCCAAACTTTATTTGTCTTGATGCTTGCACTACTGAAATATTAATATTTCACCACTGAGCTAAAATTCAGGACAAGTAAACTTAGCTCTCACTTCCATACCTTCCCCATGCACTTGATGCATTTACTTAATTTTGAGTCAATCCATCCTGCTGGAATGCAGATGCAAGGCAAGGGAACGAAACATTTCATTTCAAACAGATGAAGAAGAACGAAAAGGATCGAAACTTCAGTGATTTTTTTCCCCCTGTGATGTACAGTGCATTTGTGGATGTCTGTGGTGCATTGCTGGTGCTGTCCTCTGTCTGTGCCATTTAAACTTCAGACTTGCACTGCTTTTGAAGGACATTCACTGAAAGAAGCCATTCAGTGTGATTTGGGATAAAAAGCCCTCCTTTGGGTGGTAGGGAATCTAGCTCTCCTGACTACCTATGCAGTCTTGGTCATGTCATTTCACATTGCTGGGCCTCAATTTCCTTCTCTGTAAAATGAGATCAGGTTAAATGATTGCTAAGGTCCCCCTTCTGCTAAAAATCCTATAGTCCCAGATTCTAATATAATTATATCTAAATCTCCATCTTACCCTGTTAATACCTTTTCCAAAATTGTATCTGATTTTAAAATATATCCCATCATTTTTTGATTATACAAACCTATGATTTCATTGGTGTGGCAAACTCCCTCTACTAATGCAGATTGGCAATAAATTAGAAAATAATGATAATAATAATGTACTAACAACTCATATTTAAATTGTACTTCAAGATTTACAAAGCTACTTACATAAATTATGCTGATCCTCTCAATAACCCTGTGATGCAAAAGTTATTATCATCCCTATTTTACAGAAGAGGAAACGAGGCTGAGAGGGGTTAAATGACTTAATTAGGTCACTTTGCTACTAAGTAGCAGAGGTAAAATTTAAACCTACATCTTCCTGATTCCAAGGCTAGCCCTCTGTCCACTATACCATGTGGTTGTTCCATAACTGTGATACATCTTTAAAGTAACGACAAGAGGAAAAAAAGATACTTTATATCAATTCTTCATGAAGAACTCAAGACTATTAGCATGATATAGAGTATCCTTTCACCATTATAATTCTTTCTGAAAGAAGAAGCTTTTTTAATGCATTAGAAGAAACTCAGGAATAATAAAGGAAAGGTCATTCTTTATTATCCCTTGCCAGCTCAATAGCAAAACCAGAACTAGTCTTTGGACCATTCCATGTTCCTTTCAGTAATTAATTTGTAGAATGTCATTAATTAGCACTCATAGTGATGTGGATCCTAAATGAGACATGACTCAGGCTTCTGTGGGACAACACAAATTAGTCCAAGACACTCAATTTTCCATTTACCTTTGTGTATCGGAACTGAGCCAAACTCGGAATCCTATCATTTTCCCCCTCGTGAATTTCATATAGGTCAAGCTGACTTAGCCCATGATATGCGTCTCGTAGTAAATGCCTCAGAAAGCCAGATCTCTGGACCTTAGTTACTATATACAGGGGTGGGGAACCTGCCACAGAAGAATGGTGTAGAAAGAGAATCTGGATTCAAATTACAATTCTGCTGTTCGCTACCTATGAAATATTTGATAATTAACCAAACCCCTCGGGGGTCCAAGAAACTCTCCAAGGCCATGCTATAAAGCAGTTGCTTCTCTTCACTGGAAGAGCTAAGCTACTCTCTGCTTCCCCTATAAAGTAATGAAATCATAGGGGCAGCCTCCCTCCCCCTGCAAAAAAAAACAAAAACAAAATCTTGCACTTATTTCTCTGTTAGCATGCTGTGTTTTCATTAAGACAATGTAAGCTTCTTGAGCACAGGGCATATCTCAGTTTTGTATTTGTACCCCCAATACCTAGTACAACACCTAGCATATGAAAAGTACATAATAACTGATTGTTCTTCACCATAGATAAGCCACTGAATCCTCCTGAGCCTTAGTTTCCTGATTTGTAAAATGGGAATAATAATTCATTTCTAATTTCATACCAACTGCTAAGAGGCAATTGCATTGTAAGCCTTAATGGACTATACATATAAATGAGAGTTTAAATTAATATGACAAAACCCAAGTTCCAAAATATTCACAATATTCTTATGAATATTCAGTTTAGCAATAATAATTACTAACTAACATTCATATAGTGCCTTAAGACTTGCAAAGTGCTTCACATATATTATCTCATTTGATCTTCACAATAATCCTATAGGCAGTATTATTATCCTCATTTTATTGGTGAGGAAACTGAGGTAAAAAGTGAGTTGTCCAGGGTAACACAGATAGGAAATGTTTGAGCTGGGATTTGAACTCATATCTTCATGTCTCCAAATCCAAAACTCTTACTCACTGGGCCACCTAGATACCTTGGCAAAACTTTAAACTACATGTACTAAAAGTATCATTTTTTTTAAAAATGGTGATTGGATCCAAGTCTCTGTTTGACAACAGGATTTCTATGTCTATAATAATAATTAATAACAATAATAACTAACATATATACAGCATTGCCAGGTTCACAAATCTTACAATTGTTATCTCACTGGAGCTGCTCAACAATCCTGTAAGGAAAGTTTCATATGTGCCTAGATGGCATAGGGGAAAAATGTGAGACTTTGAGGAAGGAAGGTCTGAGTCCAAATTATAGCTTAATGAGCAGCTGTGTGATCTTAGATAAGTCAAAACCTCTCATCCTGAGATGCAGGCCCAGAAGGTGCGGCTGGCAGAGGCAGGCCTGGAAGGGGCCTGATCAACTTGGAGGGCAAGTCTTCCCTCCAACCACAAGGGCCACTACCAGGCCTATCACCAAAGGGCTGGGACTGGAGAGAACAAGGTAAGAAGCAAATACAGGGGCCCCTGCTCTGGACAGCAAATACTCCTGGGGCTACCACTTCATAACCCAGAAATTAAAAAAAAATCCCCTATAATGACTTCCAAAGACCAGGATGACAGAGTGAACATCACCTGATCCAAATCCCCCCTCTGACCCTGAAAAAATAGTAACTCTTGCCCCATGGCAAAACCTTCTACAGTAAAGGCTTGGGATCCCTAGAGGAAGAGTGTGGCTAGGGCCCTGCCTCAAAATGGGTAGAAAACAGACTACAAAGACAAAGACTTTGGAGTCCTACTATCTTCAGAGGGAGGAACCAAACTCAGAGGGAGACAATGTGGACTCCACACCCACAGATGAAACATCAACAGGGAATGAGTCCCAAGCACAGAAAGCTCTCCTAGATGAGATAAAAATGAACTTTGAAAACCAAATGAAAGAGATAGAAAACAAAATGAATAATTCTCTCAAAACCAAAATAGCAGAATTAGAAAAACATTATAATGAAGAAAACATCTCTAAAAAGAAAAGTGTATGATATGGAAAAGGAGCTCCAAAAATTGACCAAGGAAAATGATTTGCTAAAAACTAGAATCAACGAAATTGAAACAAATAACTCTATGAGCAACCAAGAATTAGCCAAGCAAAACAACAAGAATGAAAAATTAGAAAAAGAGGTAAAATACCTCAAAGAAAAAATAACTGACCTGGAAAACAGATCCAGGAGAGATAATCTGAGAATCATAGGCCTACCGGAAAATCATGATGAAAAAATGAGCCTGGACAAAATTCTCCAAGAGCTCCTTAAGGAAAACTGCCTTGATACACCAGAACCTGAGGGTAAAATAGAAATCAAGAGAATCCACCAGACACCTACTGAAAGAGATCCCAAACTGTAACGTCCTCGAAATGATGTGGCCAAACTCCAGAACTCCCAGATAAAAGAGAAAATACTTCAAGCGGCCAGAAAGAAACAATTCAAAAATCGAGGGAACACAGTGAGGATTGCACAGGATTTGGCAGCCTCTACACTGAAAGATCGAAGGCAGTGGAATACAATTTTCCGGAAGGCAAAAGAGCTTGGGTTACAACCAAGGATCACATACCCAGCAAGACTGAGCATATTCTTTCAGGCAAAGAGATAGTCATTCAAAAATATAACAGAGTTCCAGGCCTTCTTGATAAAAAAGCCAGAACTCAATGGAAAATTCAACCTCCAATTACAAGATGCAACAGTGATGTAGAAAGGTAAAAAAGGAAAATGCACACACACACACACCCTGCTATTTGATAAGAGCAAACTAGTTAAAGACAAGTAGAGGGTATGAGTATAAAATACACAAAATGCTGATTAAAAAAAATCTTATTAAGGGCTACAAAGGGACTGCAATGGAAGAAAGGGAATGAATGAAGCAAAAAAGGGAAAATTATGCCACAGAAAGAAGCAAAAATCTGTATAGAAGAGGAAAAGAAGGGAGGGAGATGGGAATCATATGATCTTTTCCCTCATTGGTTCTGGTGCAAGTAGGGAATAATAACCAGTTAAGTAGAGGACACTATGGAGAAGAAACACAAAAAGTATCATTTTAGAGGGAAAGAGGGGAGGGAGAGGAGCTTTGCATGAGATTTGTTCCTGTCACTCTTGGTGCGAAGAAGAAATAATATACTTCATTCAATATAAAAATATCCTACAGGCAGCAGGAGGGGGAAAGGGCTACAAAAGGGAAGGGTGGTTAGTAGGGAGGGAAGAAGTAAGGGGAAAAGGGAGGAAAAGGGAGGAGGGCTGATAAGGGAATACTGAGGGAGGCGGTGGTCAAAAGGAAAACTATTAAGGGGGAGAAGGGAGAAGGGGGGAAAATATGAATATTAACAGGGGCGGGAATAGGAGGGAGGGAAAGAAACAGATAACAAACATAACTATAAATGTAAATGGAATGAACTCTCCCATGAAACGGAGACGGATAGCAGAATGGATTAGAAATCATAATCCTACAATATGCTGCTCACAAGAAACACATCTGAAACAGAGGGATACACACAGGGTAAAGGTAAAAGGCTGGAGTAAAATATATCATGCCTCAGCTAAAGTGAAAAAAGCAGGGCTAGCAATCCTTATCTCAGATAAAGCTAAAGCAAAAATTGACCTAATTAAAAGAGATAAGGAAGGAAACTATATCCTGTTAAAAGGCACCATCGAGAATGAAGCAATATAATTACTTAACATATATGCACCAAGTGGTATAGCATCCAGATTCCTAGAGGAGAAGGTAAAGGAATTAGAGGAAGAAATAGATAGCAAAACTATACTAGTGGGAGACCTTAATCTCCCCCTCTCTGAACTTGATAAATCTAACCTCAAAATAAACAAGAGAGTTGAATAGGATTTTAGAGAGGATAGGTATGATAGATCTCTGGAGAAAACTGAATGGGGATGAAAAGGAATATACTTTCTTCTCAGCGGTTCATGGCACATACTCAAAAACTGCCCATGTTCTAGGGCATAAAAACTTCACAATTCTATGCAGTAAGGCAGAAATATTAAATGCATCCTTCTCAGATCATGATGCAATAAAAATTATATGCAATAAAGGGCCATGGAAAGACATTAAAAACTAATTGGAAATTAAACAATTTAGTTCTAAAGAATGAGTGGGTCAAACAAATTATAGAAACAATCAGTAATTTCGTTCAAGAGAATGATAATAATGAGACAACATACCAAAATTTGTGGGATGCATTAAAGGCAGTTCTTAAGGGAAGTTTTATATCCCTGAGTGCATACATGATTAAATTAGAGAAAAGGGAGATCAAGGAATTGGGTATGCAATTGAAAAACCTAGAAAAAGAAAAAATTCAAAATCCCCAATTAAATTCCAAATTAGAAATATTGAAAACCAAAGGAGAGATTGATAAAATTGAAATTAAGAAAACTATTGAATTAATAAATAAAATTAAGAGCTGGTTTTATGAAAAAACCAACAAAATTTATAGACCTTTAGTCAATATGACAAAAAAAAGAAAGAAGAAAACCAAATTATGAGTATCACAAATGAAAAGGGTGAATCTACCTCCAATGAAGAGGAAATCAAAACAATAATTAGGAATTATTTTTCCCAATTCTATGTACATAAATTTGACAATCTTAGGGAAATGGATAAATATTTACAAACATACAATTTGCCCAGGTTAACTGAAGAGGAAGTAAATTACTTAAATAGCCCCATCTCAGAAAAAGAAATTGTACAAGCCTGTCAGTTAACTCCCTAGGAAAAAATCTCCAGGGCCAGAAGGATTTACTAGTGAATTCTATCAAACATTTAAAGAACAATTGATTCCAACACTCTACAAACTATTGGGAAAAATTAGTGAAGGAGTCCTACCAAATTCTTTTTATGACACAAATATGGTACTGATACTTAAATCAGGAAGAGATAAAAACAGAGAAAGAAAATTATAGACCAATCTCCCTCATGAATATAAATGCAAGAATTCTAAATAAAAGACCAGCAAAAAGACAACAGCAACTTATCCCAAGAATGATACACTTCGATCAGTGTAGCAGCAAGCACCCTGGCGTCTTCAGGATATGCTGCCACCACAGGTTCTTGGATCTGCTTTGTTAAAGGAAAGCAACTCAAAATGGGTTAACAAGCTTACTTTAATCAGTCAGACATATATCGTCTACCTTGTTCAGGGGAAAAAGGTCAGCACCCCGAACTTCAAAGTATACAGGCAGAATTATCAAGATAGAAACAGATCAAGTAGACAGATTTCCAAACTGTCCAACCATTACATCCATACCCAGTCAACATCTGGGTTTCCACATCTGGGTTTTTCAAAGCCGGGGAGGCTCTGGACAATGGCTTCCCAGAATACAGATCAAATCACAGAACACTTCTCAAAGTGAGCCCCCAAAACAAAGCTACACATCAGGGCTTATATAGCCTTCTCCTGGCTCAGAGAATGTAACAACCTTATTGACCCACTGGCCAATCAAAAAGTATCTACTGAAAAACAAGCCTCCCACCCCAGGCTTCAGGTGCACTTTAGCCTAGGGGCAGGGAAGATCTTCCAAATTTGCATTCCCATTACAATCAGGTAGGATTTATTCTAGGAATGCAAGGATAGTTTAATATTAGGAAAACCATCAGTAAAATTGATCATATCAACAATAAACCTAGCAGAACCCACATGATCATCTCAATAAATGCAGAAAAGGCTTTTGACAAAATACAACATCCACTCCTATTAAAAACATTAGAAAGTATAGGAATAAATGGAGCCTTCCTTAAAATAATAGGTAGCATCTATTTACAGCCATCAGCAAGTATTATATTAATAGGGAGAAGCTAGAAGCATTTCCCATAAGATCAGGGGTGAAACAAGGGTGTCCACTATCACCCCTCTTATTCAATCTGTACTAGAAATGTTAGCCGTAGCAATTAGAGAAGAAAAAGAAATCAAAGGAATCAAATTAGGCAAAGAAGAGACCAAGCTATCACTTTTTGCAGATGATATGACGATATACTTAGAAAATCCTAAAGAATCAAGTTAAAAACTACTTGAAACAAAAAATAAATTTGGCAAATTTGCAGGATATAAAATAAACCCACACAAATCCTCGGCATTCCTATATATTTCCAATGAAATTCAACAGCAAGAGACAGAAAGGGAAATCTCATTTAAAGTTACTGTAGACATTATAAAATATTTGGGAATCTACCTGCCAAAACAAACCCAGGACTTACATGACCACAACTACAAAACACTTTTCACACAAATAAAGTCAGATCTAACTAGTTGGATAAATATCAATTGCTTGTGTCTGGGTCTAGCTAATATAATAAAAAGGACAATTTTACCTAAATTAACTTATATATTTAGTGCCATACTAATTAATTTACCAAAAAAACTACTTTATAGAGCTAGAAAAAATAGTAACAAAATTCATTTGGAAGAATAAACGGTGCAGAATATCAAGGGAATTAATGAAAAGAAATGCTAGGGAAGGTGGACTAGCTATACCAGATTTCAATCTGTAGTATAAAGCAGCAGTCATCAAAACTACTTGGTACTGGCTGAGGAATAGAGGAGTGGATCAATGGAATAGATTAGGCACACGAGTTTCAGGAGTCAACGACTATTGTAATTTATTGTTTGATAAACCACCAGACCCTAGTTTTTGGGATAAGAACTCCCTATTTGACAAAAACTGCTGGGAAAACTGGAATATAGTATGGCAGAAACTGGGCATAGACCATTATCTAACACCATATACCAAAATCAAGTCTAAACGGGTGCATGATCCAGGTATAAAGGTTGATATTGTAAGCAGTCTCGTAAAACAAGGAATAGTTTACCTGTCAGACTTGTGGAGAGGGAAAGACTTTATTACTAAATAAGAATTATAGAACATTATAAAATGTAAAATGGATAATTTTGACTACATGAAATTGAAAAGCTTCTGTACAAACACAGCCAGTATAACCAAGATTAAGAGTGAGATGGGAAGTTGGGAAAGAATCTTTACAACCTATGTCTCTGACAAAGGACTCATTTCTAAAATATACAGAGAACTGAGTCAAATTTATAAGAATACAAGCCATTCCCCAATTGATAAATGGTCAAAGGATATGAACAGGCAATTTTCAGAGAAAGAAATTAAAGCTATCTATAAGCACATGAAGAAATGCTCTAAATCACTATTGATTAGAGAATTGCAAATCAAAACAGCTCTGAGGTACCACATCTCACCAGTCAGATTGGCTAAGATGACAAAATAGGAAAAGGACAAATGCTAGAGAGGATGTGGGCAAATTGGGACACTAATGCATTGCTGGTGGAGTTGTGAACTGATCCAGCCTTTCTGGAGAGCAATCTGGAATTATGCCCAAAGGGCTATAAATACTTTCATATCCTTTGAGCCAGCAACACCACTCCTAGGGTTATATCCCAAAGAGATCATAGAAGTGGGAGAAAGACCCATATGTACAAAAATGTTTATAGCAGCTCTTTTTGTGGTGGCAAAGAATTGGAAATTTAGGGGTTCGCCATCAATTGGGGAATGACTGAACAAGTTGTGGTATATGCATGTTAGGGAATACTATTGTGGTAAAAGAAATGAGGAGCAGACCGTCTTCATATTTACCTGGAGAGGCTTATACATACTGATGCTGAGTGAGAACAGTAGAACCAGGAGAAATTTGTACACAATTACAGACACGACGTAGGTGTGATGACCAACTTTGATAGACTGGACTCTTCTCAGCAATGCAGTGATATAAGTCAATCCCAAAAGCCTCACGATGGAGAGAAATATGTGCATCCAGAGAAAGAACTAGAAAGAACTGAGTTTATATCCAGGTGGAAGCAAAATACCTGATCTTTTTCCTTCTCTTGTTTGTTTTTTTGTCTTCTTTACCATTTTTCATTCCATCTGATACAATCCATCTTTATAGCCTGACTAATGTATAATGTGAAAGAATTTACAGATCCTATAATTGATATATGCTGCCATGGGTCGGGGAGTGGAGGAAGGGGGAACAAAATGTGAAACTCAAGGAATTGTGGAATTGAATCCTGTAAACTAAAAGGAAACAAATTATTTTTTAAAAAAGAAGAAAAAAAAACCTCTCATCCTAAATCTCCTAATCTGTCAAGGAAGGTCGCTTCCAACTTTAAATTTATGGTTCTACGATTCTCATTTGCAGATGAGGAAACCATGTCAGAGAGTTTCATTAACTTGTCTATGGACACACAGCCAAGCAGTTTCAAAGTTGGGATGCAAATCCAGCTATGACTCTAAGGCTAGTCCTCCTTAAATTAAGTGGATCAAGTGGTCTCCCCTCTCTCTAGTATTAGAAGCATGCAGAATTCTCATCCCAGTGAACCATTACCCAAAATGGCCAAGAAGGAGGAATGCCAGTTTGATGAGACCATAGCTCAGAGGATTTACTACTGGTGGGACAATACAGGTTGAATCCAAATAGCAATGATTAAAAAACTGATGCCAATCTAGATGGAGGTCTAAAATGGCAGGTCATCTGTCTCTGCCTCTAGCCCCATTTTGCTCAACACTTTTATGAATGATTTGGGAGAAGATATAGATAACAAACAGCAAATTTAGAGATGACTCAAAACTGGGTATGGGAGCTAATGAACTGTATGACAGTCAGAAAAGCGTATGATAAAGACTTAGAGGTGGAAGAAATGTCACAGACCATCTACTGCAGGCCTTTATTTTATAAAAGAAAAAACTGAGGTCCAAAACCATTCAGTGACTTACCTAAGGACACAGAGGTAATTAAAAATTCAAAGGAGAATTTGAACCCACATCCCATGACTTAAAGGTAAGTGGTCTTCCCACTGCAACATATAGCTGCCTGGATAATACTCTTGTGGTCCAAAAATCAATTGACAGGCATGAGTATCTGACTGAATCTAACATGGTGAAATCTAATGGGATTACAGGTGTAGTCCTAATCTAGGTTCAAAAAATCAATGGAACAAATAAAGGAGATGGGAAATGTGTGCCAAAACAAAAAGCAGACCTAGGGACTGTATTGAAAAGTCAACTTGATTCAATAGATTTACAAGCCCCTAAAACTAATATGATAAAAATTGTATTAATATGATAAAATAGTATTAATTAACATAATTAATATTAGGATTTAATAAATTCTTTATATGTAAAATCACAAGATTGGAGTAGATGCCTTTTGAGATTCTTTCTGGCTCTAAATCTATGAGCTTTAATTCTATGATGTGAAAACAGAAGATATCAATAAATTTATACATTGGTATTTACATTTACAAGACACACACACACACACACACAACTTTCCTAGCAGTTAGAGCCCCCTCCAAGAGGAATGGGTCACTCTGGGTGGTAGTGAGTTTTCTACCACTGGAGGTTTTCAAGCAAATGTTGGGTGATGGTTTCTTGGGTATGATATGGAAGGGGTTCCTGCCCAGGTATAAGTTAAATTAAATAACCTGTGAACCCCTTCTAATTTTTATACTGTATGATTCTGTGATTCCAAGATGTTGACCTGCCATGCTTATTGATCACTAGCAAAATGCCAAGAGTGATGGCTCCCCATCACTTTTTGTCATTACTGTGCATGAAGAAAAGCACATTTATAAGAAGGGGTGAAAAAACAATGATGGGAAGAGGGTAAAAAGAAGAAAAAATAACAGAGGAAAAGAGGAAAAACAAATAGGGGTATTACTTAGAAATTTCATCAATTTTCATTAGAACTTTAAAGTATTTATATTTTCCCGTATCTAAATGTAATTTCACAAGGATTTAGAAATAATTTTGCTGGCAGAAAGGAGTATATGTATTTACAGAAATTCACAGAAATTTCAAATGTATTTGGCTACTTTTCAAAATTAATATAAGCACACCCATATGCTCACCACAATTTTTCTTCTCCAAAGCTAATCTTTTCACCTGTGCCCTACATCCCATCTCTTCCTGGATCCTATTGGCTCCTAGGGCTGTCTCTTCTTCAAGCATTCTCAGTCACTTGCTTTTCACTAGTCCCTTCTCTCTGCCTTCCAACACATACAGTTCCCTCTGTTTTGGAGAGGGGATGTAAATCAACAAAGCCCCTAAATTTAGTCTACTGCTTCCCCCAGCTACCATACAGTATTTTTCCATTTCACTGTAATCTTGCCAAATGCGCCTTTGGTACATACTGCTTCTGTTTTTTCACTATTCAATCCTTCCCAAGCTTTCAGCAATTTTACAGTTTTTCCTACTGCTCTATTGAAGTTAATTTTTTTGCCATCAGGGTTAAGTGACTTGCCCAGGGTCACACAGCTAGTAAGTGTGAAGATATTTTCTTTTTTATGTCTTCAGTAGTGAATTCCTTTTCCCCTTTTTAGAAAAAGGTCATTGATCTTTTAGCTTAGTCTTTACTCTCCTGGACTTTTCTATGATGATTTCATGTTACTGTGCAGTCATGGAATTTAGGGGTGCAAGGGACCCAAGTAACCACCTATTTCAAGTAGTACCTAAAAGGAATCCCTGCAATAAATTCCCTCTCATGTGGCCATCCAGCATCTGCTTGTAGCCTTACAGTGACAGGGAAATCATCATCACCAGATAATCTCTCCTCTTGGAAAGCCCTAATTGGTAGGAAGTTCTTCCTAACATTGAGCATAAATGTGCCTTTTCTGCCTGTGTGTTTTTCCTTCTGGTCCTACCTTCTGGTACCAAGGACAGCGAGTGTAATCCCACTTTGACATGAAAGTCCTATTATTTGAAGTTAGCTATCATTACTCTCTAGCCCTAAACTGTCCCAGTTCCTTTCTCTCCTTTGACATTGACACCACTCTAATGCAGGCCCTCATCAGTTCACACCAGGACTAATGTAATAGTCTGCTAGTTTCTCAGTAATACAGGCAATCCTCCACTTAGCCACTAAAGTGAGTTTCCTGAGGTTCAAGTCTGATCATGTCAATAAACTTCAATGGCTCCATATTACCCTCAGGATCAAATATAAAATGCTTTTTGGCAATCAAAGTCCTTCAAAATCTAGGTCCCTCCTAACTTCCCAGTCTCCTGACTCCCTTATACTTAGTTCTCTATCCAGTAGCATTGACTTCCTGGCTTTCTACCAAAAAAAAAGAAAAAAAGACATGCCACCTTTGGACTCTAGGCATTCTGCCTGTATCCCATGCCTGGAATAGCTCCTCTCCTCATCTCTTTATTATGATCTCCCTGGATTTCTTTACATCCCAACTAAATCTTATCTTTTACTGGAAACCTTTCCCAACCTCTCTTAATTCTAGAGTCTTCCCTCTATTAATTATTTCCTAATTATCCTATATAGAGTGTGCCTTATATATATTATTTTGCATGCCATTTCTCCTATCAGATTGTAAATTCCTTGAGATAAATATTGTCTTTTGCCTCTTTTTGTATCCTCAGTGCTTAGCACAGTGTCTGGCACATAATAAGTGCTTAACAAATGTTTATTGATATATTCAACCAAATTCATGTCTTGGGATCAAAGCCATTTATAATCCCATTTTTGTTATCCTCTGGACACTCTTAAGCTGTTGAATGTCTTTTTTAAAATGTGGGAGCCAGAAAAGAACACTATTTAATAGGTGTGCTCTGACCAGCAGAATACAAGTAGAGCTATCATTTCCTCGTTCCTGAAAACTATGACTCTCAATTCAACCCAAGATCATATTAGCTTTTTTCCTTTTTTGTTTTTGCTGCAATATTACACTGCTGACTCTAATTACTCTTTTAGTCCTCTAGAACTCCAACACCCTTATCAGACAAACTTTGGTCTAATCATGCATCCAACATCTTGTATTTTTAGGGTTGAGTTTCTGAGCTCAAATATCCTTCTGAAAGTTTTTGTCATCCCATATTCCATGATGCCACAGTTTCCTGATTTTCTTTCTACATCCCTAACTCATTCTTCTTTATTCTCTTTGAACTGAGACCCTTTCGATTTCAAGGACAGCCTTTCTTATACCTTCTTACTTCAAGATGGTGGTCTTAAACTCAAATAAAAACAGTCACTAAAACATACTTAGGGAACCTGTGGGTCACATATTAACTTAGAAAACTACATTTTAACATTATCTATGTTCTACTACGGTTTTATTTATTTATTTTTCAGTATTTCCTAATTACAGTTTAATCTGGTTTGGGCTGTGCACAAGAGTAATTCCAGGCCACATGTGGCCCAGGAATGGCTCTTTACCTGGATTCCACAGATTTACCTCTCTCCCAAAGGTTCATGGGCAGATTTCAGAGGGTTCATGAATATGGATAGGAAAAAAGGAACAACATATCTTTACTTTCACTCACCTTCAACAGAAACTTAGCATTTCCTTTGACTATTTAAAAATGCTATTCTGAGAAGGGTTTTTATTCATTCTGCCTGATTGCCAAAGGGTCTTGTTACACACAGAAATGTTAAGAACCCCTGCTCTAGATCATAATGTCATAGACTAGTGACAAATAAATCTTCCTCAAACACAGCTTTCATCATTTCGCTTCTCACTTCTTTTACCTTCAAAGGCTCCCTACTACCTACAGGGTAAAAATCTGCATTTCTTATCTGGCATTTCAGACCTTCCATAACGAAGCTGAACCATATGGAGCCCATCATGTCCTATTACATCTGGAGCATTATATTAACTTTTGAGTACCACAGTTAGAATCTACACTCATAAGCCAGAGAGTCTCAAAGATGAGTACCCAGTTTGGAGAAAAATCTGGATCCTGCATCATCTTAGCATCACCTGAAGTAAATATGGCTAGTGAGCCTAGAGAAGGGAGGGGTTGGGATTTACATGATGATTGTCTTCAAGCAATTGGAAATCTCTAACAAGGAAAGGGGGATAAAATTTATTTCCCCAAAGTGTCCCCAAAAGAAAGAACTAGGAAATATGATAGAATTGCAAAAGAGATTGGTAAAACTTGATATAAAGAAAAACTTACCAAAAATTAGAACTATTTCAAAAAGAATGCAATGTTTCACCAAATCAACACCAATTAAGTGTTTACCATGTGCCAGCTACTATCCTAAATTCTAAGGATACAAAGAGAAAGCAAAAACATGGCCCCTGCCTTACAGAAGCTAATATTCTAATGGAGGAGATAACATGCAAACAATTACGCCTAAAAGATACAAATTGCTAGGTGCCACAGTGGGTAGAGCAAGGACCTGGAGTAGTCCTGAGTTCAAATCTGGGCTCAGACACTTACTGGTTATGTTACCTGGGGTGTCACAACCCTGTTTTCCTCAGTTTCCTCATGCGTAAAATGAACTTGAGAAATAAATTGTAAACCACCCTAGTATCTCTGCCAAGAAAACCCCAAATTGGGCCACAAAGAGCAAGACATGACTGAAACAAGTAAATAACAAGATGCAAGTGAAAGGTAATCTTAGAGAACAGACAGTAGTAGTAGGGGTAGAGGGAGAACTAGAGAAGCCTCTTGCAGAAGATGGGTTTTGAGCTGAGTCTTGAAGAAAACCTGGGATTCCAAGAGGCAGAAGTAAGGAGAGAGAGCATCTCAGGAATGGGGGCCGTGATTAAGAAGGCACAGAGTTGGAATACATTGTGTACAAGAAGCAAGTAGGTCAATGGAGCTGGATCCATTACTGGAGGTCTTTAAGAATGAATGGACCACTTTTTTACTGGGTATATTATATAGGGAAGATTTTTCAGGAATAACTTGAACTAGAAGACAATTGATGTATCTTCCCAGTTATTCTATGAGTCTAATTTCCCGTCATCCTTCCCAACCCCCACAACTAAATCCTCCATTCCAACCATCCTGGTTTTGTACTCCTAACATTAAATGAAAAATGGCTCATGAATTTCTCCTAAATTCAAATTACTCAAATATCATAGACCCTTCAAGAACCAGCTCAGAGTTTTCAAGAACCCTTTGATTGCATCAGTCCACATGACTCTTTCTTTGCTGAACTCTTAGGTGATTTATTGTAGCTAAACCACCTATTTGGGAATGTATAGTCCAATATATTCTTATACAGAAGTGTGTCTATATAGAACATTCCCTAGATGCTATGGAATCTATAATAGAGGAATTAATTTTTTTACTTGATTAAGAGCAGGATTTCAATTTTGGCTCTCTAGTAATTCCTTAATTAAGTCATTTGTCTTAACTGATTCTCAGTCTCTACACAAGTAAAATGAGGGGATTAGTATAGATTACCTCTAAGATTCTTTCCAGTTCTAAATAAATCTAGGGTCCCATCAGTCCCCCTGGGGGACTGAGACAAACCACACCACATGCAAATTTCTCCCTATTGGCCATTTTAATGTAAGTTCCATTTGGTATTGTTATTATTAGTTTATGCCTGTGTAGTTTTAGAATGAAATTGGAGGGTAGTTTTAAGGACGGGGATGAGTCAGAAGTAGGTCATATCTCCCTCATAGAATCATGGTTTTAGAATAGGAAGGAACTTTTGGGTTCCTCTAGTCTATCCCCTTCATTTTATAGATGAGGAAATTGAGGCTCAGGGAGAGTGACTTGTTCAAGGTTGCATAAGAGCTAGCTGGCAGAGGTGGGGGTTGAATTCAGGTCCTTCTGGTTCTTTATCTAGCACTCCCTCAGACTACCTTCATGCTACCTCCTGGTCTGAAGGAAATCTGAAGGAGGGGTAAAGAGAATGGGTATAGCACATTTTTTACTTGGTTGCAGGCAAGAGAACAGTGCTTAGCACAGTGCTTGGCACACAATAGGCATTTAATAAATATTTTTTGACTATTGACTATTGTTAAGAACCATTAACAAGAGCTACAAGATCTATTCCTCCTGACTTATAGAATCAAGTCCCCACAAGGTCTTCTAGCTATTCAGTGAACCCTAAGAGTGCTTCTGCTTATGTGCCTTGTCTCCCCAACAAGATTATAAGCCACTTTGGGCAAGGCCATATCATCTTATTCTTGGGTATACCTCATGTTATCCAATACAACATAGAATATAGGTAGAAATTTGGTACCATGGAGAAGGCACTAATTCTGGGGTCTAACTCTCTGGGGTAACATCCTACCCCATATGTCTCTAAGACCTGGGAAAAAAATCCTTCAACTGCCTGTTTCCTCATCTGTAAAATTAAGAAGTTAAGATGGACTGAGGTCCGTTCAAGATTTATGAACCTATAATAGAGTGAGTGCTCAATAAATCCTTGTACTATAAAATTGTTCAATGACAAGACATCCTAAAACAATTTTGTCCCCTTAAGACATAAAGAAGAATCTAATAAATAAGTTAATGTTTAAAGAGTTTATTTTCAGCTGATTTTATTTTACCATTTTACAAACCTTGGGAAAATGGCATCACTTCCAAATACATTCAGAGGAAGGGAGTAGATTTTGTTCAAGACACTTTACAAATATTAGAATACTTCTTCTTCACAACAATTCTGTCAGGTACTAGAGGTCTTAGTCTCCCTTTTTAACCCCTGAAGAAACTGAATACTTAATGGAGTTAAGACCTGAGATGAACCCAAGTTCACATAGCTGGTAAGTGACATATTGAAACTAAGCTATCTCTGATCTCCAAGCAGAGCACTTTATATACCATATTGTACTGCTTAACAATAACCAATCCATCAAAAAGTATTTATTAAATGCTTAGGATGGTCCAGTCTGGGGCTCAGTGCTTCAAATTAAAACAGTTCTCACCCTCAGGGAGTTTACATCTTAAGCCATTCTTTATCTGGGAGCTCCAGAGAGCAGAGACCATCTTTTTTCCCTTTCTTTGTATGCCTGGCACTCAGTGCGTGCTAAATGAATGTTTGCTGACTGACTGAGCCTTACCCAGCCTCTCAGACAGGATCTCAGAAGCAGGAGTTTGCCTCAGATGGGATTTGAACCTGACTTCATTGTTGTTCTCTATTCCCAGTGTAGCTGCCCCCCCAGATCCCATGCCATTCTTCCACAAGAGGAACTTTATAAAAAGTATTGTGCATAAAACTCTCACATGCCAGCTTGGCCCTCCCCGCCCTTTTTCAAGCTTCTTTTCAAATGTGAAATGAGGGACTCAGCTGGGGCGATGACTTCTATAAGAGCAAGGGTTAAGCTGAATTTATAAACCAAGGAGAACTATTTAAAAAAAAAGTTTCCTGAAGACTCTGAATCTGCTGATCTCACAGAAATCGGAGTATTTAGAGCAGTAATTAGATCAGTTAAATCAGCGTGAGCTATCTTCTGGAAGCCATTCAATCGCCCAGTCTGTCCAAGAGAACACTTTATAAGAGATATTACTGAAAGAAGGTACCTTTTAGGGACATACTCTAAAACATTAAAAAAAATTGTCAGAAGATAAAGAAAGATCAGGAAATCGGGTGGCAAGTTGTTCCCCAGTTTAAAGTGCTTCACTGGAACCAACTACCTTTAGGAAAAATAATGGAAACTCATTCCCTTGTCATTGAAAACCCTTCCAAAGCTTTTCCCAGCTTCTCTCCTCTCTGCTCTCTCCCGATTTCTCACTACTTTCCCTCAGCCATTCTGTACTCCAATCCAATTGGCCTCCACGTGCACCCTCTCCATTCTCTGTTACTGATGACATTGTCTCCTCCCTATGCACCTTTGCAAAGGATTGAAATGTTTCTCCTACTTACCTCCACACCTTAGAATCCTTGGCTACATCAGAGGCTCACCCCAAACGCCACTGCCTTCATGGGACTTTCCTTGATTCCCCCTTCACTGTTAAGCACTTTCTCTTCTTTCCAGAAATTACTTTGAACTTAATTGATAAATTCTTTATCTACATATCAGAGTGCTTGGAATCTCTAGCACCCCACTGCCCCAGAAGAGCAACAACCCTAAATTACAATTTATGTCACCTGTCCCATGGACAGAAATTACTACACCTCTGCCCTACATTCCAATTCCAATGGAATGCATATTGGTTTTAGAGTCAGGGGATCTGGATTTGTATCTCAGCTCTCACTAGTTGTGTGAGTTTGGGCAAAGGACTTAACCTCTCCAAGTCTTAGGTTTCTCTCTGTAAAATGAAACTTTTGGACTAGATGACCTTTAATGTGCCTTCTAACTCTCTACCTATTCTCTTATACATTTAACCTTAATTCCTAATGGCTTCAGCTAACTGATATAACATCTTGGTTGGGCATGTTTGTCCATTCTTCTTTCTTCCCCAAGATTATACCTTAACTCCAAATGACTT
Source organism: Petaurus breviceps papuanus (assembly GCF_028583685.1). NCBI lineage: Eukaryota > Metazoa > Chordata > Mammalia > Diprotodontia > Petauridae > Petaurus > Petaurus breviceps. Next base: position 20,525,157 of record NW_027185889.1, read on the forward strand.
TGCCATTGCAGCCTTAAAGGAAGGGAAATCTCTGGCCCTTTAATTGTGGAATTTCTTTAAATCTCCTAAGATCACTAATTGGTGTCACAAATTGGATGGAAATTTTCACCATTAATTTAGCAATTACTCTTCTGTTAGAGCTTTGGGCTATTACAGCATCTTGCCTGCTCATGTAGATTCATCAATGAAACTGTGGTCTTCTCAAAGTTGGTACTCTCTCCAATGATTCAGATTACAATCCATAATCCTCTGCTTCTCCTGCACAACTTTTTACTGTCTTCTCCTAATTTGACCATAGGGAGTACACCTACTATACTGAGGGATGTCTTCCTCATTGTCTCTTTATATAATGAGGATGCCATGGGCCAGAAAGACTAAATGGCAGATACTGCTACAAACAAGCCATTTTCTGTTTAAATAAGTTTGTTGATCTCAAGCTAGATGAGACCTCAGAGATCATCTAATCCAACCTCCTCATTTAACAAGTGAGGAAACTGAGGCCAAGGTTAATATGATTTGTCCAAGGGTACATAGGCTGTGTCAGAGGCAGGATTGCCCATGCTCTCTAATTACAGAACAATGTTCCTTTTACTGTACCATGATATTCTAATCCCACCTTCTAAGTAAGGTGTAAATTCCTTGACAACAGAGACAATTTTATTTTCACTTTTGTATCTCCTCATGCTTCCACCCTCCTCCCCCCAAAACACACACATTGTACACAGTATTAGGTTCTTACTTTATGTATTAGGTTCCTAATAGATGTTTTTCTAAAAACCTCAATCAAAGCTATGCTTTGATTAAATTAAAATTTAATAATTTTACTTCAACAGCATTTTGCTTTTCACAGTAGTAAAACGTTAGTTCTTGAGGACAGGGGTTATCTTTTTTCTCTATGCATCTCTGGTCCATAGCACAGTGCCGAGCATGTGTCAAACCCTTAACAAAAGCTTATGCCCCTGAAGTGAATGAACTAAAAGATATTTACTCAATGTGGAAACAAAATTTAAAAATAAAACAAAATAATGAGGAAATCAGACATAACCCATCATCATAACCATATTGATACAGTCTCAGAGAAGTTTTAAAACTATGAAAAGCCTTTAATTTATTAAGCTCTTAACGTATAAATCTGCACTAAGACTTTGGGTACATTCTGTATTTGGATTATGTACTTAGATCATCTAAAATTCTATTTTAAAAACTTTAGTATTCTAAGTGATTAGCATTACATACTCTACATGTATTCCTATTTATACTTTCATGTTTCTTGATGAGAGGTCAATATGAAAAAATCTTTTGCATTTATCTTAAAATAATATATGTTTGTATGTCCACATACATACATGCATATGTATACATACACATACCACATGTATATAATGTCACATATGCATAGGTTCATGTATACATATATAGTTATCTCTTCCACATCACAACTTTCCCCATCACAGTTTAGATATATCAAGGACCAGTATGAGAAATTAAATGGGAATTCTGGGGGAATTTTTCACAAGCCACACATATGTGAAGGTCAGCAGACAACAGAGAGAAAGTTTAGAAACTCAGAAATGCATAAAAAAATATGTATAGTACTGTATATCAACATATTTTATCCCTTAATTCTGTAAACACCCCATGAAAATAATAAAAAAAAATTTAGACTTCTCTGGTATAGAGAAAGGGCCAAAACATTTTGCATGGATTTTCCAGATTGTGTTGGCGCCATGACCCTAACTCCCATGATATGGAAAAGATAACTGTATACAATATAGATGGATACCACATATGCATATGTACCATATATGTGTTTCTATAGAACATGTATATGGAAGCATGTATGCATACATACATATTGGGATGGGGTTCCAAAAGGTGTCCTTTGATTTCACTCCATTAATTTATAAAAAGGACTCTTCAACCTCCCAAAATCATGTCAAATATGATTGAAGACATACAATGATGACTGTATAAAAACGGAGTTGGTCTCATAAAACTCTATGATGTTATTACTTTTTTTTATTTCAAGGTCTTGGGATTTCATATGAGGTTATTCTCTTCCCCCTTTCTAGGCTCTAAGAACCCTTCTCTGATCCCTAAGAAGACATATCAAAACCTAAAGGTTGGCTTGTCATAGGATCATAGTAACAGAGACGGTAGGGGCTTTGGGGACCATTTATTCCAACTCCTTCGTTTTACTGATGAACAAACTTAGGCCCAAAAGAGAAGTAAATTGCCCAAAGTTACACGCACACACACACTTGCACAGACTCACACTAAGTATCAGAGGTAGGATCTGAACCTATGTCCTTTTGACTTCAAATTCTGCGCACTTCCCAAGGTACTCTTGTGCCTCTTCATTGGTAACATTACATTATCCAGACACATCTGAGTTTTAAACTTAGTCTTTAGAAACATAGCTGAATGTCAGAAAGCTGGCAAGACCCCCTGAGTAGAGAGCTGGGGAGATGACAGACTTTCCAGATGTCATGATAGGATATTCTACCAGGATGAAACCAGCTCTTATCAAGTGAGCTTCTCCAAAGAATAGGGCTAGGAGGGGAAGTCTGGGGTGGGGAGATGAATAGAAAAGAGATGCCAGAACCACTGTGTCTATCTTTAAGCTATATGGGATAAAAGCATCCCACAGAATTCCCACCTCCATCCCCACTTCCGCCTTTCAATATTCACAAATTTCTCCCAATGCCCATCTCTCACTGTAGCATAATGAAAAGGCCCCATAACTTGAAAGTCAGAACATCTGTAACACACTGTAGAATGAGGATAAGATGTCTTGCACCTATTAACTCAGACAAGACAGAAAGGAGGGGGAAATGGGCCAGAGTGGAAAGGGAGCTCAGAAGCCCTGGATCTCTGTGATTTGAGGAAAGTCATTTCAGCCCAGTGGAAAATGGCTCAGTTTCTTCAACTGTGAAATGATCACATTGGATCACGTAACTTCTCAGCTGTCTTTTGAACTCCAACAAGCTGTGATTCTTCTTTGTAAGGCATCATAAAAATGAGTAGTACTTACTAACATTACTAATAATACACTAAGCTATAGTCCTTGGTAATGCTGACTACACAGTTTGCGATAAAGTTGTCTGGGTTTAAAATTGAAGCTCTGTTTACTAGCTATCTGACCACAGACAGGACGCTTAGCCTCCTTAGCCCTCAGTTTCCCTTCATGAACTCTAGTGTCCAGCCATAGTGGCATTCTTGTTGCTGGTCTTTAAAAACATTCCATCTCTAAGGTATCATTTACCCAGGCCATGCCCATGCCTGGAATGTATTACTTCTTTCCCATTGGCTTCTTAGAATCCCCTATTTTCCTTTCCATTTTACTTGAAGTCTTCCCTCTTACCCAAAGCCTCTTCTCATCACCCCAGCCTCCACTACTCCCACCTCAAAATTACCGTGTAAATGTGGTGAATATTCTTAGATGCAGGCATGTTTCCCAATGGATTGGAAATACCTCAAGAGCAGGGACTGTTTCATTTTTGTACCTCCAGCAAGAGGCATTCAGTAAATACTTTACAAATGCTTACTGAATGAATGAATGCTGAATGAGTAAGGGGCTTTAATTATTCCCATTTTACAAATGAGGATACAGAGGTGCAGAGAGGTTAATGCCTTACCCAGAAATGTCTTATCTGGCATTCAAATACATTTATTTTAGATTCCAAGTTCAATACTCTATTCACCATGCCATATCATCTTTCCAGGAAATGGAGGGAAGGGAAGGGAAATGGTGGGACTATGGACTTCAGAGGCAAATTCTTTATATTTATGCTGATTCTACAACCTTACATTCTTAGAAGACTAAGAAGGCTAGCCAATGCTTCACTGTATTACAGAAAGAACTCTACCTCTGAAATCAAAGGATGTGGATTGAAAATCCACCTCTCTGGTGGCCAGGTAGCACAGCAAGTAAGAGCACCAGACCCAGTGTCAGGATGACCTGGGGATCGAATACGGGCTCAGACACTTAGCACCCACCCGGAAACACCTGGCCGTGTAACCTTGAGCAAGTTACTTAACCCCAATTGCTTTAAAAAAAAGAAAATCCACCTCTGAAAATAACTACTTATGTAACCTCAAATAGGTCATTTTATCTCTATGGGCCTCAGTTTCCCCATCAACTAGGTGGCACAATGGATTGAGCCCTGGATCTGGAGCTCCAAAGACCTGAGTTCTTTGGACACTTAGTATTTGTGCGACTTTGGGCAAGTCACTTAACCTTTGAAATGGGGATAATTATAACACCTACTTCCAAGGTTTTTGTGAGGATTAGATGAGACATTTGGAACTCATTCAGCATGGGGTCTGGCACATAGGAAGAAGTCATTTAATAAATGCTTTTTTTCCTTCCTTTCTTCTTCATGTGCAAAATTAAGGGGTAGGAAGGTTGTCCTTCTGTTCTCAACTGTCCCTTCAAGCACTAGCTTTGTGATCTATGTAAGAACAACAGTAAATAGAAGGTAATTTGAGGGGGGAGTGAACAACAAGCTGGATACCATGGTCTCCGAGGTTCCTGTTGGTTAGAGATATATGATTAGCCTCTTGGTCTCCCAATGGCTTGGTAAGCCTAAGAGAGTCACACTAGATAATGTTTGAGGTTTCTTTCCTTCCCTTCTCATTTCTTCCTTTTTTACACTTTCAAGTACCTAAGAATGGTTTTCTAAAGGCATCAGGCTTGTTTATATCCTGGGCAGACAGAGACTAGCCAGAATTAATCTGTAACTAAATATAAGTTCTTTTAAATGCCAACCCCCAATGAACACCATCCTTCCTCCAGCCCCACCATTATTAAGTTACAGAAGCAGAAATGTATCTAAGCTGATGTCTACAGAACTGAGTCTCCCCATTGTACTTGGAAACAACATGAAAAGCAAGCTTTTACAGACAGCAAGAGCCTGAAAAAAATATTTAGAAAACTGATGTAAATGTTTGAGAGTTCAAAGACTATTCCTCAGCCAAACTCTAAGACTATGTGAATACAAGCTGTTATGCAAATGAGACTTCAGAGACTTGGGGCTCATTTCTTTCATGTGACAAAAAAAGGACAATTTTAGAAAATACGTAAATGCATAATAATTTGTTTTATTAGTAATTAAGTGACTGTGGTAAAAATTTCAAATGTGGCTTGTGTCTTCTTATTCTAGAAACAGGGGTGGGAAAGTTGAGGCTTTGAGGCCATATGTGGCCCTCTAGGTCCTCAAGAGTGACCTTTTGATTGAATCCAAAATTCACAGAGCAAATGAAGCTTGGATTCAGCCAAAGGGATACATTTGAGGACCTAGAGGCATTGAGACCACAGGTTCCCCACCCCTGTTCTAGAGCATGGGTTAGGTCCATTAATTTGAGTTTCCAATATTATAACTATATTTCAAAATAATTGGTTTTCAAAATAATTGCTTGGGGAGGAGGGGGACGATTTTTGTTTGTTTTTTGTATTTAAAAACAGTAGCCTGAGAATGGACCCATAAGCATCGCCAGACTGCAAAATGAATCCATGGCACAAAAATGGTTAAGTCCTGCTGTTCTGGAATGAGTTCAAAGCAAGAAACACTTCAGAAAGGTGAATCTCCTGGGAATGGGGAGAGGAAGACCTTGCCTCAAACACATTATGCCTACATGACATTGGACAAGTCACTGAACCTCTGAGTTTCCTTTCTCTGATTTGTAAAACAGAGATGATGACAGTCCCCATCTCATAGGGTTGTTGTCAGGATCAGATGAGAGAACATGTATAAAACACTTTGGAAACCTTAAAGCCCCACATGACTGCTTCATTATTAATGTTAATAATAATACAGATGATATAGAAAGTGACTTCAAGAGCCCTCCATTGTCTACTAATTAATATACAAGATAGCAGACAGGATAAGCTGGAGACAAGCTGAGGGGGAAGGCACAGCATTAGAGGGGATCAGCAAAGGCTTCTTGTAGAAAGGAAGGACTGAGATGAGACTTGAAATACACCAGGGAAGCCAGGAGAAGAAGTGATGAAGAGGGACAGAATTCAAGGCATGGAGGACAGTTAGTGAAAATGTCCTGAGTCAAAATTTGTTTTCTCTCTCCTCTTCTCTCCTCTCCTCTCCTCTCCTCTCCTCTCCTCTCCTCTCCTCTCTTCTCCTCTTCTCTCCTCTCCTCTCTTCTCCTCTCCTCTCCTTTCCTCTCCCCTCCCTTCCCCTCCTCTCCTCTTCTCTCTTCTCCTTTTCTCTTCTCTCTTCTCAGGTCTTCCTGTCTCTAGGTTCAGAGCTCTGTGCTTGTAAGGGTAAGCACAGAAAATGAGGATGGGGCTAGATCCCATAGGGACATGAATGTCATACCAAGGAGTCTGGATTTTAAGTCATAGATAGCAGGAGATATAAAGGACAAGAGTCATAGGCTTCAAGGGAGGAAGATTCAAATTCAAATTCTGCCCCACATATTTACTACCTGTGCGACCCTGAGCAATTAACTTCATTCTCCTAATCCTCTGTTTTCTCTTATGTAAAATGATGGGATTGGACTCAGGGACCTGTATGACTCCTTAATATATGACCTTATCAATATATGAATTCAAAGCTACCTCAGAGATTTACTAATTGTGTAATATTGGGCTAATCTGGGAAAATGTACAGATGATGACTGACAAAAAACAAAAACAAAAACAAACAAACAAAAAAGTAAAGCTACCAGGGGTTTCAAGAGTCTGGGGGGTATTACAGGGAGGAGAGTTAGGGGAAGATAATTTAGAAAATTCAAGTAAATATTTTAGCATTCAAAGATTATTCCTCAGTGTATCTCCGTGTGTGTGTGTTTGTGTGTGTATGAACAGAAGCTGACATAAGTAGCCTCAGTCTTCTCATCTGTAAAATGGGAAAATAATAGCCACCACCTCCCAGGGTTGTTGTGAGAATTGAATGTCATAATATCTATATAGTGCTTTGCAAATTTTAAAGTATTAGCTAAATGCCAGTTATTATTGTTGTATATGATTGTGTATGATTGTTGTTGTTAATTGTGACCCTCATTTGGGGTTTTCTTGCTGGAATGGTTTGTCATTTCCTTCTCCAGCTCATTTTATAAATGAAGAAACTGAGGCAAAAAGGACAAAATGACTTGCCCAGGGTAACATGGCTAGTAAGCATCAGAAGCAGAATTTGAATTTAGGAAGATGAGTGTTCCCGACTGCAGGACTGACACTCTATCCACTGCAGCTCCACCTAGCAGCCCATGGCATACAGTACATGTAGATTATAAAGAACTAGTCCCATTTTCTGAATATCTTATGATTTCCTTAGTCTTATGATTTGTCTTAGTCTTTCCTCCAAGAAGCAGCATGATATGTCTGAGAACCGATCCTAAAGTTAGGAATACTTGGGTTTCAACACAGCCTCTAACACAGGCCGATTGTGTGACCTTGGACAAGTCATGTCACTTCATAGTGCCCTGTATAACTCTCTAAGATTGTAAAGTTATAAAAATAGCTACAAATTCTGCATTAATAGAAGCAGTTTATGACAGTTACCTACACTATGAAGAAATAATAGGTGCAGTACGTTATCTCTGAAGTTTGGGGACCTTGGTTCAAATCCTGTCTCTGATACTAACTACCCAGGTGACCTTGGGCAAGTCATTGCCTTAGGTGCTTGCCTCATCTTCTTTATTATACTGTAAGCCCTTTGAGAACAGGGACCAAGTCTCTACTTCCCCCACAGCACTGAACATCAAGCTTTGTACCAACCAGGTACTTGATAGCTATTCACCTGTTGGATGTTGGACTGACAGTTGGATGAACTAATGGGAAGATGGAGAGAAGAGAAGCTGGTTTTGTTATCCTCCCTCCCAGTCCTAGGGATTGAACCAGCAAAGGACATCATGTCTTCTTTAATGTTGAGAGGATTTGGGTTAAGAGAGGTTAAGCCCAAAGCTGATTAGAACCAGGCTTGGAAATTCGAACTCAAGTTTAATCTCCTCATCCCTCAGCTCACCATTTTCTTGCTACCTATTCAACTGATAGAGCTTATACAAATCTACCCTATATTAGAAGACATAAAAAAGTGGGTGGGAGGCAAGCACTAATGAAATAGTATCCATTCCTTCTTAAAAACTGCAAATTCATTTAAATATTACAGTCCACTGGGATTCTTCTCAAAACACTGAAAGAGGAATTCATGTAAGAGGTGACTCTGAAAAAAACTTTGGAGGTAACAACTCACAAAATGACGCAAAGAACCTAACCTCCCACAGAGGACAGCCCTGCATCCCTGCAGGAAGTAGCCCTGAGCAAGCTGGAGGTTTAAGCCTCAGGGCGGGCCTGACCAGCCAGTGGCTTAAGGAACTTCAGATCACCATCAGCTGTGGCAGTTTCCAGAATTATCAACCCATACAGGCTAAGGACAAAATGAGAGGTCAGTGCGGTGTGGACTTTGGGATCCAGGGGTTCTGGAGTGTGGTCACCCTTTGCCCATGGGGTGAGAAGCAGCTGAGGCAGCACACAGCCACATGGCTGCTTCAGCTCCTAGCTTGCAGATTGTAGGGGGACCAGAGACCAGTCTGAGGGGTAATCTCTCTTGCTTTAGGGTGTGTGACCAGCTTGTCAGAGTGTGTGGAGGCTTCAGAGAGGGCACCCAACTAATACCTTCAGCAGCTGAGAAAACCCCAGTGACTGGTACAAATATCCTCCCTCTGGTAGGAGAGTCCTACTGTGGCAAAAAGCTCAAAAGTCAAGTAATTGAGTGGCAACATGAGTAATCGAGGGAAGCAAAGCAAGCAGAGCAACCCAACTTTACACTCCTATTTTGGGGACAAAAGAGATCAAAGAATGGAACAGGAGGAAGACAATGAAGTCAGAACTCCTGTACCAAAAGCTTCCAAGAAAAATGCGAGCTGGTTACAGGCCATAGAGGACCTTAAGAAGGATTTTGAAAACCAAATAAGAGAAGTGGAGGAAAAAATTAGGAAGAGAAATGAAAATGATGCAAGAAAATTATGAAATGAGAGTAAACGACCTGACTGAAGAAAATAACACCTTAAAAAGTAGACTAACTCAAATGGCAAAAGACGCTCAAAAAAGGAATGAGGAGAAGAATTCCTTAAAAAGCCAAATTTACCAGATGGAAAAAGAATCTCAAAAGCTCACTGAAGAGAATCATTCCTTCAGAATTAGATTGGAGCAAATGGAAGCTATTGACTTTATGAGAAAGCAAGATACTATTAAACAGATCCAAACAAATGATTGGGAAAAGAACTGACCTGGAAAATAGATCCAGGAGAGATAATTTAAAAATTATTGGACTAACTGAAAGCCATGATCAAAAAAAGAACCTAGAAATCATCCTTCAAGAAATTCTCAAGGAAAATTGCCCTGATGTTTTAGAACCAGAGGACAAAATAGAGGTTGAAAGAATCCACTGATCACCTCCTGAAAAAGATCCCAAAAAGAAAACTCCTAGGAATATTATAGTCAGCTTTTGATAAGGGACAGGATCAACATAGAGACTAGAACAAGTGGGACGTGGAATAGGAGGGAGGGAAATATAGTCAATCTTTTACAATATATCTACTATGGAGATGTTTTGCATAGCTACACATGTACAACCTATACTGAATTGCTTATCTTCCCAATAAGGGTGGGTGACAAGGGAGGAAGAGAATGAATCTGGAATTCAAAGTTTTAAAATCAAATGTTTAAATGTATATACATATAGATACTATTATTGATTTTTTTTACATGTAACTGGGAAATAAGATATACAGGCACTGGGGCATAGAGATCCACCATTACCTACTGGAAAATCAGAGGGGGTATGGGAGAAGATATAGGAGAGAGTAGATTGGAGGGGGGATGTCCAGTGGGATCACTATTTTGGGGTTGTGGGTAGGTGAAAAATGGGGAGAAATTTTGTAACTCAATACCTTCCAGAAATGAATGATGCAAACTAGAAGTTAATAAATCATTTGAATGCCAAAACAAAACAGAACAAACAAGAAAAAAGAATCTAAGCTCCTTGAAGGCAGGGACTGTTTTTATATACTTGTATTTGTATTCCCAATATTTAGTCCAATGTCTTACACATAGTAAGTGCTTAATAAATGCTTGCTTGACTAAAAAAAACACTCAAAGAGGCTGGGGGGGCACTCATTTATTTCTTTAACCATATTCCCCCCTTCTTAGCACCTATTTGATTCACATTATCTCTGTTGTCCTCATTCTTCCTTTGGGAGGTAGTGAAGATTGAATAGGTATTGGCAGAGGGGTAGTAGAGAGAGTCCAACATTTGTATTTAATCAGAATGAGCCACAGAGAAGAGAGGTCATTGGATCAGACCTGTAAGGGACCCCCAAGGTAATTTCTTAAAGTCGTGTTATTTTGAAGAAAACAGAATTGAACCCAGAAATGTTAAGAGAATTGACCAAAGTGACAGTGACAGCCAAGGAAAGAACCTGGTTTTGAACGCAACATTCTGTGACTCCAAATGCACTCCTTTTTCATCTGCACCACAGAGAATGCATCCTGGGTAGTGGTCTGGGCACCCATCCTGAAACTCTTTTAACTCACACATCTTTGCTTTCAGTCACCAATTGTCTGTTCTCTGGATTGTCCTTTTCAGAAAACCCTGATCAGGATGTTGTGGGGCTCATATAAGATACTGGAGGTGAAGAACTTTACAAACCTTAAAATGAGAAATAAATACCAGTTGTTATAATTACTTATTAGTCTCCAGTCGCCAGTCTGGTGATGACTTCATTCTCTAAGTGTTCTATTGCCCTCCTGCTGAGCTAGAACAATATTTACATAGAAATACAGGGCTGTGCCAGAAAATATTTAACAACCAGGCTCTCTAGGAAAAAAAAATGTATGTACTCACACTTTTCATTTTAATCTACACTATTAATGTTTTTTTTTAATTCTCGACAATAAACAAAGAAACAAATCAAATTCTGATTTGTTGTGGGGGAGTAAATGCTCACACTGAAAATCTGGCAATCAGATTTAGCAAGCCATTAGAAAGGGCTGTACCCCAGACCTAGACCCTGACCCAGACCTCTGATTCTGGCTGTAACTACACCATCCTATCTAGGACCAGCAATCAACTGATAGTTAACCAGTGACTGGCAAGGCTAGTATTTTAACACAGAATTCAACTGCCAGGGAAGATCTATGATCCATCTTATTTGAAGCTTTTATTTTAATAGTAGCGATAATCACAACAGCCAGGACAACAATAATAGTTACCACTTAGGTAGCATTTTATATTTGTAATCTCATTTGACTCTCACAAATACCTCAAGCAGTAGGTGCCATTGTTATCCCCATTTTATAGATGAGGAAACTGAGGTTGAAAGGGTCAAGTAGTTTGCCTGTAAACACACAACTAGCAAGCCTCTGCAGTCAAATTTAATATTGGGTGTTCCAGACTCAAGCACTCTATTCACTATCTTACCTAGCTTTGTTGACAAATAAATACGGAGGTATATAATCAGGAAAAATGCAAAACAATTTTATTATAATACAATTTTTCATGGATCTAAGCATCAGTGGCATTTCCACTGTGGTATTTGTATCACTTTGTGTTAAACAGGATGAAGGGGAAATTTCTGGTCCTCTCATTCACAGAGGCAACTCATAATTAATCAAGTGCCGAGATTGTGAAAGCAAGACAAAATGCTGATGTTCTGGATCTTGTGACCTTATTAGAAGAAACGATGACCTCCTTAAAGTGATAAAATCAAGCTCAACACAGTTGTATCTTTAAAATTTACTGCAAAGCAGTGGTGCCCAGTGGATGGAATGCTATAGTCAGAATCAGCAAGGATTCAGTTCAAATCAATTTTGATCAAGTCACTAGAAGGACTGGAAGTGAAGCTGCATCAATTGCTGTAGTGTACTTTTCTTTAAACAGCACAGAAAACAGAACTAGTAGGGTGAAAAGTTTTATTTAAAAATAAAATTATGCTATTTTTGCATCAATTGATGTTCCTCATCCTTCTAGTGCTAAATTTTCTGAGTCTTTCTTAGATAATCCTCTAGTAAGTTATTGAATGACTGTAATACCATTGGTAGAAGAAATTCCCACATCAACAAAATCCCAGATTATTGATCTACAGTTTGATATCACTTGTTTTGACATAATAGATATTTCCCATAAGATTAACTTGCCCATGACCACATAGGCAGTAAGTGTCTGAAGCAGAATTCAAATTCAGATCTTTCTCCTTCCAAGCCCAGCAATTCATCCATTACACCTCCTACTATCTGATGAATAAAATCCAAACTCCTCAGTATAACATCCATGTCCCTATTTGATTTACCAACCTTATTTTTATCCTTACCTTTCTGAACACAGTAGGTAGAAAGTTATACCTTCTGGTTTCGAATCTGGACTCAGATATGTATAAGCAAGCTGTGTGACCACTACATATTCCACACACAGTCATCATTCAGTCATTTCAGTTGTGTTCCATGACTTCTTCATCAGCCCATATGGGGTTTTCTTGGCAAAGATATGGCAAATTGGTTTGCCATTTACTTCTCCTGCTCATTTTACAGGTAAGGAAACTGAGGCAAACAAGGTGAAGTGACTTGCCCAGGGCCACACAGTTAGTACATGTCTGAGGCTGGATTTGAACTCATGAAGATGATTCTTCCTGACTCCAGGCCTGGTACTTTATGCATTATGGTGTCACCTAGCTGATCCCATACAAAATATATTCCCTGAAAACAAAAGTAACTACAATTTGTAGCATCAGACACCTCTTATCTTTTCCAGAATGAAGCTAATATTGTTCACTGTTCCGGAGTTTTATCACCTCATGCTGTAGACTTTAGCCCAAAGCTGCAGTCAGGGTATTTTCCTTCTTTCCTTTGCTTTCTTCAGCCTTCATTCTCTCATACATGTCTTCCAAGGTCTTCACAAAAGTATTACATTAACTATTCCTTGTGGCCCAGCAACATTTCATTATCATATTCCATAAATTCTCTGACCACTCTGCAATTTTTGGGTACATATTTTGTTCATGGGTTTTCACTGTGACAAATAATACCACTATCATATTTTACATATGGGTGAAAACATAGTATCCTAAAAATAATTTTATATACTTTGGAGTTTGGGATTTATCTTTGTCATTTAATGATAGTCTGAAGTTAATTATTGTATGTTTTTAATTATGTTTAATTAAAAATAGTCAAGGGCACCTGAGTTCAAATTCAGCCTCAGATATTTGACACTTACTAGCTGTGTGACCTTGGGCAAGTCACTTAATCCCAATTATCTTGCCTTCACTCATCCAAAAAAATACTATTTTTATAAGCTTATACCTTAATAGTAGAGGAGATGAATTACAAACCTTAGAAGCAGAAGCAGTCTTGAAGGTTACTTAGACCTTGTATCCAATGGGTCTGACTGAAACTTGTCATGACATTATTCCCAACTTGAAAACCTTTGTAAAGAGCTACTTCATTACCCTGGAATCTAGTCCATTCCATTTTCAAATAACTCCACTTGTTATGTAGCCTTTTCTAATATGAAACCAAAACTTAACATCTTCTAACTTTCACTAATCCACCCTTCTTCTAAAGTTTTTGGTCAAGTAGAACAATCCCAATGTTCCTTCTACCAGACAACCCTTCAAATAAGCATAAATAATTAATAATAATTATGGTGATGACAATAACTAGCAATTATATAGTACTTTAAGGTTTGCAAAATGCTTTACAAATATTATCTCATTTTGTCTTCACAATAACCCTGGAAGGTGGGCAATATTATTATCCCATTTTACAGATGAGGAAACTGAGGCAGGCCGAGGTTAATTGATTTGCCCAGAGCTAATAAATGTCTGAGGCTGGATTTGAACCAATGCTCTATCCACTGTGCCATGTAGCTGTCTCTAAGTTATAGTTTCCCTTCAAACTCTCTCTTTCCCAGGTCCCCAGACACAAATTTCTTAAATTAATATTCATACAGAAAGGCCGTCAATCCTGTCTTCTTTGGGCATTACTCTTCTAGTTTTTCCAGACCTTTGCCAAAATGTGTTTCTGAACCAAAAATCTCCAGATGAGATCTAAACATAAATGAAAAGTACAGGAAACATTACCCCTTTCATCCTGGACACTGGATCAGTCTTAATGTAATCAAAGGTCACCTTAGGCCTTCCGGTTGCTATGTTGATAATAATTCATATTGTAAAATCACTACAAATCCCAAACCCTTCTTCACAAGTTTTCCAGTCATGTGTTCTATATACTAAACAAACAAAACTGAGTTTTTTGATACCTCCCCACTCCAAAGCAGGGTTTTATTTATGTCATCATTGTTTGAATTTGTCTATAATTCATTTTTTAAATGTTTTGATAACTCTAATGCAATTTATTTCCTTTGTAATCCTACATAGTTTACTTTTATTAATTTATAAATATGATTCTGAAAAGGGGTCCATTGGTTTTACCAGATGGCTGCCAAGGTGGGGATATGACACACTAAAAGCTAAGAATCTCCACAGTAGAAAGAGCAGTTGGGTAGAAATGTGAAGGAACTTCAGATTCTGAAGGACTCTAAAAGGCAGGGGTGAGGGAGAAGCTCATTCCAGCAATGCAGAACAATCTGTTCAAAGGGAGAAGAAAGGAGGTGAGGTTTGAGAGGCCACAAGTCAGCCATTTTGTTTGAACCATTGAATGCATAAAGGTCATACATTGTGATAAGCCTGGAAAAGGTTGGTTAGAGCAAGATTGTGATGGCTTCTAAATGCCACATAGAAGAATTTGCTGATGTCAAAAAGGCAATGGAACTTACTAGGCATGGCATGATCAGGTGTGTTTTAGGGAAATCTCTTTGACTTCTTTGTGGAGGATAGACAGGAGAAAGAGTTGGGGGAAAGAGGTCAATTCAGAGGCCACTGACATAGACTAAGGGCGAGGTGATGAAGGCTGGAACTAATGGTGGTGGGCAAAATGTCTGGGAGTAAAAAGAAGGGGAAAGACACAAGGGATATTGTATATATTGAATCAATGAGACTTGACAACTAAACAGAGATACAGGGGTAAAGGAGAATAAAGAACCGTGAAGCTGTAAACCTAAGTAACTAAAAGGTTGGGAGTGCCCTTGATAGAAAATGAGAAATTACATAGAGGGAGGAATTCGAAAGGAAAGACTCTATGTTCTGTTTCAGACATGGCAGGCTTAAAATGTTTAGGGACAACCCAGTTCAAAATATCCAACAAGTAATGAGTGATGAAGGCCTGCAGCTCAGGAGAGAGGCTGGATATATAGGCATGGGAACCATCTCTTTAGAGTTAAGGAAGTTAACAAGACAAGGAGTATAACGAGATAAGAAAAAAAGGCTATGGGTCATACATAATACAGGGAAGAAGAATGAGAATTTTGAATAGGTAATAAGCAAAAGAGAAAACTGTCATGAAAATCCAGAAAAGGGGGAGTTTCCAGGAGAAGGCAGACAGTACTGTCAAATGTTACCTAAAAGTCAAGAAAAATAAAGGGTGATTGAAATCCACTGGATTTAGTAATTAAAAAATCATTACACTCCTGGAGGAATGCAGGGTCACTTCTATTACCTAATGATATAAGAGTAATATTTCTTTAATTTCATCATCAATTGTTTCATTTCAATAAAAAGAGGATAAAACACTGGCCTTAGAACCAAGAAGACCAAAGGTCAAATATTATCTCTGATATATTAGCTGTAGGACCCTGGGTAAGTCACTTAACCTTTCAATGCTCAAATCTATAAAAAAAATTAATTCAGAGGAACCTGGATGTGAAATACATACATACATACACACATATTTATATATCTTTATTTTCACTGAATCTAACTGAAATTTAACATTTTTTAAATTATGATTTAACAGCAACAAGGATAATATTCTGAAAATGAATCCAAAGGCTTCACCAGACTGCTCAAGGGACTCATGGAACACTAACAGGTTAAGAATCCCTTCTCTTAAAGAAGGTGCTGACCTACAGTAGTAGAGAGAAAGTTTCCTAATCATGGTTTTCATCATCTCAACAAAAGCACACATCCAGTCCCAGTCAAAGAATATTTCAGCTGGATAAAAAGTAGAACTCTAAACTGTAATTACAAGCAAATACTCCAAACGGTCTTGACAACATCAAGCTGGTCCTTACAATATTGTATGAATTGAAGTGAAATAATACTGGAATTTTGAGATCATATAAATAACATGTCAAACTGAATGGGATTTGGGAAAGGCGTGGAAAATCACGTGGTAGTGATTATTTGAGAGCTCTCTTAACTGAGGTGTTGTTATAATGTACTGGGTTTTTTTTTTTAAGATTTTGATTCAGGTAACCCAGTGGTAGCTGTGTGTGGAATTCATTATTTTTTAGTTCTGGGTTCATGCTCTGTGATTCTTCCTTATTGGATTTTGGGTTGACATTTTCTTCTCATTTCCCCCTGAACCTCAAGAGAAAATATGATGTGGTCCCTCCAAAGATCTCATCTTCACATGATACACCATGGACTTCTTCAAAATGTCATAGGTGTCTAGCCAATATTGAATCCCCACTGGTCTACAATGATCTTAATAAAAAGAAATATTTAACTCTGGGTTAAATCAAAGTCATCTCTACATTTCTGAAACAACCAGAAATTTGATTAATTTAGGCAAAGATGAATGTGATTTTACATGTTATGATCTGGCATGGTCTTTTTCTACCATATGACACTTTCTATTATGTTATCTGGGTCATGGAATCAGAGACTTGGAACTGGAGTCCTTAGGAGTTATCTAGTACAATTCCCTCATTTTTACAAAAGAGGATGTAAGCAGTCTTTCCACTATGTCATATGGCCTCCCCATACTTACCATACTGTCTGACAAAACACACTATTTTGGACAAGGCCTGTGATTTCATTGATACAGGGAATGTTTAGTAAGGAAACTTCTCCAGTAGAGATGAATATCTACTCGTCAACTCTCCAAATCTTAGCAATTTATTAAAAGCCACTGAGTCTTCTTCACATTGCTATCCATGGCAAAGATTTAGCAAAATAATTTTCACAACAAAGCTTCAAGTTAGTGCCTGAGATGTACTGTAATAAAATTGACAGCTTTCATTTCTATATCTTCAGGGATTTTGAAGCATAATGGATTGTTAATGAAAACTTTTTTTTTTCTTAATGGCTCGATTTTGAACAACTGATATTTACAAGTGTACCACATTTGAGAGAATTACTACCCACAGATAGCAAGGAAGGGATGCTGAGCTTGTTCATGTAATAAAAGGAAAATCAATAGCACAATGATGTTTTTTGGTCAACAATCAATCTAAAGAGATAAGTAACAAAGATTGGGAACAATGTGAAGGAGACAGAACACAGGCTTGTGGCCATGTCTGTTACCTTTCTAGGATACAAGTAACAATAAAAATAACTTAATGAAGTAAGAATCAAAAGTTTAAGGCCATCTTTCATGAAAACAGATAAATTGAGGCTATTGATTATGTTTCAATTGGCTTTTTTTGTAAACTGATTTAAAGATATATAAGTGAAACATTGTAAATAGAAATCTGATGCACAAATTTCACCTGATTTCTCTACCCAAATGCCTCAAATAGGACATTTGGTTAATTACATGTTTGTTCACATTATTTCACTAATTCAAAAGACATCTATTTAGTGCCTATTATGTACAAGGCACCATACTGTACTTTGAAAGAGATATAAGGTTAATAAAATATACTTCTTCTCTTGAACCTTATACCTCACTCATCTTTTCACAATCCACCAAGACTTCATCTTCTGTTTTATATCTACTGGGACCCAACCATCTTCTACTAAGGACCCAAATTCTATGTACTGTGGAGCAGAGATCATGCCCTGAAGGTCTTAACCCTTTCATCTCTGGAACTCTTGTCTTAGAGCTCATGTTCCCAGGATAGGCCATCACTGTCTGTACTTCACTCTTCACCTCCATCTTATCACTTAAGAAGTGTATGTCTTGGGGCGGCTAGGTGGATCAGTGAATAGAGCACAGGCCCTGGAGTCAGGAGGACCTGAGTTCAAATCTGGCTTCAGGCACTTAACACATACTAGCCATGTGACCTTGAGCAAGTCACTTAACTCCAATTTCCCTGCCTTCACTGCCAAAAAGAAAAAAAAAAAGAAAAGAAAACTGTATGTCTTCCTGTCTTCCACAGCATGTACCCTCCCCATCTCTCAATCGCCTTAATGTTCTGGAAACATAATCTAGCCAATGTCGACCTGTTACTGATATGATATGTATCAATATGTCTCCCAGCGACTCTATTCACCATCCTTTAATTTCCCAAATGAAAATAACGCTCCTTACTAGAATGTAACCTCCTAGAGGACATGGATTGTCTGGTTTTGTATTTGTATTCTCAATGTTTAGAATATTTTGAATATAATAATTGTTTCATAAATATTGATTCTTTCATTTATTTACCAGAAACCAAAATATAATAAAAAGATTATAATGATGATGAAAATAATTATAGATCAAATTCATACAGCATCTGAAGATTTATAAATAGTTTTACATCTCATTTGAGTCTCATAACTATCCAGGGAGATGGGTAGGATTACTAACACATTACATACCCTATCTTACAGATAATAAAACTGAAGCTCACAGCAGTCAACTGATTACTCTAAGGGAACTAGGGTAATATCTAGTGAGCCATTCAAGTAAGATTAATTGTTAGTTCCAAGAATGAGAGGCTTTTTCTGATCAGAGTGGTCAAAGAACGAGGCCCTGAAGAACTAATGATATTTTATAAGGTGGAGGCATGTGAGAAGGGCCTTTCCAGTTTGAAGGAAGGATGTGATCAAAAGTATGGACATTTGAAAATGGCTGGCTAATTTTCTGAGAATAACCTATTATACTATTGGCCAAAGTATAGTTTGCATGAAGAGAACGATGGAGATAAGGCTAAAATGGCAGATCAAGGCCAAATCAGGGATGCAGATAATCTACTGAAGAGCCTTAGAAGGCACCTAATCACCACTAATTAGCTGAGCTATCTCCGATGACTTAATCCACAGAGACCATTGTTAACGATCTGATGAGAAAGAAGAAGCAGAAAAGAAAACACAGTGGGTAAGAAATAGGAAAGAATTAATGAAATGGTATCCATCTTTCCCTACATACTGCAGATTCAAATAACTACCACAGCCCATGGGGATTTTGTGAATACACTAAAGTAAGCATAGGGGAAGGGGAGATTTTGTTTACTCAGTTTTTTGCTCTCTCCCTTTTAATGTCTCAGATTTATTTTATCTTTGTCCAAACACCACTGGTGGCAAGCCAGGTATTAGAAAGAGGTGGCTGAGTGGGTCAGGTCATGTTTGCTAATGATCTAGTCACGTGGTTCCTCTGCTCAAAAATCTTCAGGGCTCCCACTGACCAGAGGCCTTTGCCTTCTACAACTTGTATTTCCACGAATGGCCTTCAAGATCTTCCAAACTCTAGAGTCCCACCACTTGTCCAACCAGAGTATATAGCATTCTTACCTATACACATTTCTCCCACCAAACAGAAATTAATTGCTTCCCTCCTGTCTTTCTGCTACTGTGCCTTGACTAATCTCTATGACTAGTATTCTCTATGACATGATCTTTCTCATTTTTTCAACTCCTAACCATCATTCAAAGGTCAGTTACAATGATGCCTCCCCCTTTAAGTCTTCCCTGAACTACCAATTTTATAACTACATTTACCCTGAGAAATCACAAAACATTTTGTTTTTTCCTCTCTGTGAGGTACTTAAGCCATATAATTATACATTAGTTATCTGTGTTTGCAATTTATCTCCCTATTGAAGTGTAAACTCTTGAGAGCAAGGCTCTTATGTCCTCTAAATTCTGTATCTTCCCTAGCATCTATAACAGTGCTCTGCCTTTCTTCCTTTGTTGAACTCATTTTTTTAAAAAATAAACATAGGAGACCCTGAATGCCAGACAAAGAAGTTATAAGTGACTAAGATAGGCTCTTTGTTCTACCATTGAATGATTGACCATTTCTGATGGCAACCAAGTAGATTAAGTTTGAGCCTAGATAGTAGTAAACTCTGGCAGTGATGGGGCATGGAGGATAGAGTACTGGGTCTGGAATCAGGAAGACTCATCTTCATAAGTTCCAACTTGGTCTCAGACTAGCTGTGTGACCCTGTGCAAGTCACTTAACCTGGCTTTATCAGTTTCCTCATTTGTAAAATGAAATGGAGAAGGAAATAGCAAGCAACTCCAATGTCTTTACCAAGAAAACCCTAAACAGGGTCAAAAAGAGTAAGACATGATTGAAACAACTGATCAACAGTACTGGTAAATTAAAGAACACACTGGTTACTTACCAGATACTTGAATTCCAAATAGCTATTGTGGACCTCTTGACTTGGAGGCAGCCTGGGTTTAGAGTCACAGGACCAGGGTTTGAATATCAGTTCTGTCACTTATTACCCGTGTGACTTTAGTGGGTGAATTGATTAACCTCTCTGGGTCTCAGTCTCTAAAATTAAAAGATTGGACTAGACTTTTAAGGTCCATATGAGTTCGAAATCTACAATTCCAAGGCAGATAAATATTAAAATGGAAGTTTTCTACTGCAGCTTCCAATATTACTGATCTAATCTATCACCTTAGAACTCACTACCTAGTCTTAATGGTGATGGGCAGAAATTATTCCTTGAATTAAATCTTGCAAATTGATCCCCATGAATATTACAAAGAAGCCAATTTCAAATTAAAAATATGGTTGGAATTAAACAGGAAAAATACCGCATTTCAGTCTCCATGCTGAGATCCTTATTTATAATTCTTAATAGCTTAATTCAGTGTAAGGACAGTAGGAAGTAATTATAAAGTAACTTATGGAAAATATGTCCTAAGCAGCTACCACAGCAAGCTCATCATGACATGTAGCTATTTTTTTTAAAACAGACAAATAAATGTTTCCATAATTTGTTATCACAGTGATAACACTAGCTTACATCTCCATGGCTACTTAATGTGTGCAAAGCACTTTACACATATTACTTTAACTGATCTAGTAGGTACTAGAAGTAATATTAGTTTCCTTTCACAGATAAGTAGACTGAGGCTCAAGGAGGTCAAAGGGTTTGCTCCTGGTCACACAACTCAGAAGTTCTGGGGGAAGGATTTAAATTCAAGTCTTGCTGATACTGAAGTCTAGCACTCTACCTACCAGGTCACCCCCACCTCCTCTGAAAAAGGCCCCCTATACTCTAGAATGGCATATTTTATTTATTTAGTAAAAGTTATCTTGCCTAGTTACAACTCTAAATAACAAGAGTTCCCAAAATCCACAATGGAAATGTGTCTGGAACCACAAAACCTGAATTCATCTTATCCCTGACTCACCACTTTCTAACTTGGTAAGTCACTTAAGTTCTGGGGTCTTCAGCTTCCTCATCTGTAAAATGGTGAAACTTTGTGCCACCAGCCTCAAAGAAATATTGTGATGGTAAAAAGTAAAGAAAGAACCATAAACAACTTAAAATGTAACATAATAGGTACAATGAAGAGGTTGGGCTTGAAGGGCTCTGAGGTCCCTTCCAGGTCTAGGGTTGACATCCTATGAACAATATTGTCTCTTGAGGTTTACAAAGCACTTTCCTAACAATGGCCCTGGAAGACAGGTAATTCAATGCAATTTGAATATTTATTAAATGTCCACTATGTGCTAGGAAGTGAGACTACAGAGGCAAAAATAAACTAAATTTTCTAACCTCAAGAAACTTATTTTTTTGGTGCGATGGTGGTTAACATGTCCACAGATATCTAAAAACAAAGGAATTCGGACATAGAGTAGAAGATAAACATTTTTTAAAGTTTTTTTAACCCACTAGAAGTTGACTAAACAAATTATAAAAACTGAAAAACACCTTTTCAAAATCTGTTAGGAAAGTAATTTATTAGAGGATTGTCACAAGTCACTAATCAAACAAGGAAGAGGCAGAAAAAAATAGAAGATGAAAGCACAAAGCAAGTCCCCCAAATCTGTCTACACACCAATCTGAAATATAAATCATTTAATTCTATAGTGTGTTGTGAAATGGGCACAGAGAACCACCATTTGAATAAATATTGTTCTCCTTCAATTTTTTGGTAAAAGGGATTTAAAAAACTGATTTTATTAACACCCAAATATTCATAAAGTACTCACTAATGCCAGGCAAAATATATGGGATACAAGGACAAAAGCAAATTTCTGGATAATCTCCAAATTTCCTCTTAGGTATCGATGTCTTCAGTTGATTATAGTTTTTACTGTCCTTCATATGAAATCTTTAAATAAAAATGTTTTTCTTCCAAACTGATACATAATAAAACAGAAATGCTTGCTTGAATTTCATCTTCTGCCATTTTCCCTGACCCTGTCTGGTGGAAGTGATAATGAGGTCTGAAAAACCCTGAATGCAGGCAGATGTGGGAGAAGATGGATGGCACCCCAAACACTAGCAGATGAGCTCTGGGTCAGCAAGAGGTGATGACAGGCTCTGTACAGATGACTGGGATGAAATACAAGCTCCAGGGAGATGTGATGTTATATGATATGATGTCATGTCAGGCTACGACATTTTTTATTCTTTCATAAAATAATTGGCCATCGGTGGGACATGGTAGGATAGATCTATAGTCAAGAATAGATGGTAAATGGGATATAAGGAATCCCTGTCTGCTGGAAGAAGTTCATTGACTCTCTAGTAAAGTCCCCTTGTGTCTTTCAAGCCAAACAGAAGAATAGGCCAAACCAGTCATTTTCTGAAGGGTAAAGGTTATTGTTCTTTTTGTTGGTTTTTTCATTTCCAAAGATGACCAATAACATCTCAGGTGATGTCTTTAACTTAAACGACTCTCCTGGGCCAGAATTATTAAGGAGAAGAGGGACAGCATGGATGTATCCTTCTTGCCTTGTTATATTGTCTCCCTGTCACCCACTTAGGAAGTGAAAACATAAAGATTTCCAGAAAACAATATGACTGGATCAATTGATGAATCAACAAGTACTTTATGTGCCCGCCTCTAATGCTTACTACCTGTGTGACTCCCAGTAAGTCAAACCACCTCACTATGCCGCATTTGAGACTTGAGTAGGTTGCACAGAACATGTCTCAGGTCCCATCCAACTCTCTAGGATCCAAGGAGGCCATATCTGCTTAATTTCCCTTCCAGAACTACCATCCTTTGTTAAGAATCCATGGTTCAAATAACACATTAGAAAATAGAGAATCTGTTCCTTCATTGCTATCCATGGTAATGATTTAGAAAAAGATTAGAGAAAGCCAGTTTCCATTTAGAGTTTAAGATGTTATTTTTCTCACTACCAGTCTAGCATCTATAGAAACTTCATAAGGTGAAACATGCTGGTGCATCACAATTCTCTCAAAGACTTGATTTGACACCTCTTCCACACAGATTTACACTTGAAAGATAATTATTTATTAGCCCTATAAAAAGAAATGGGAGCCAGGCAAACAAATTAAAGAAACATGGTTTTTTTTTCTTCCTCCTCTGTATCCTGAATATCAATTTTATGAAGACAAAAGAAAATATCACACTACACAGAAGGAGGAAGAGATGTGTAGCTGTTGTGGAAATGAGGAAGTGAAATCCTATCTTTTTTTGTCTTAGTCTTAAAAACTTTTTTTTTTGGCTTCTTTCTTCTAGGTTCCTGTTGTCTACCTAGTAGACAGTAAGTTCCCAAACTTCTCCTTGCCACACTAGATTCTGTTGACCCAGAAAACATCTGGAGGAACATACTCAGTCCTGGTGGTCACATTTTACAAAGGATGTTGACAAGATGGAGAGCATTTAAAAGAGTATACCTAGAATGGTAAAAGTTCTAGAGATCATACCAGATAGGATTAGTTAAAGTAATTAAGGGCATTTAATGGAGAAAAGAGAAGACTGGGAATAGGAGACATGATAACTGTCTTCAAGTATTTGAATGGATATCAGAATGAAGACAGTTTTATATTTGTTCTGCTGGTTACATGTACACACTAAAAAAAGCAGAATGAAGAGCAATGGGTGATAGGTGCAGAAAGGGGCAGATTTCAAACTGAATTTAGGAGATACTTATGGCAAAAATTCTTAACAATTAAAGTTTTCTCAAAGTGCTACCTGAAGAGATGTCTTTTTCACTGTGTTTAGCAAAGTGGCCTGTGATAAGTTACTGATAAGATTAACAATTAATAATAAATAAGATTAATAATTAATAGTATATTAATACATGTATGTTGACTTGACTAGTCAATGCCTCCCTATCTGGAGGTCTTTCAGAAGGCTGTGTGCCTACTTCTTGGGGATTTTGTAGAGGGATTCTTGCTCAGGTACTCAGTGGATCACATGGTCTCTGAGGTCCCTTCCAATACTAAGATTCTTCACCTGGCATTCCAGGCATTCCACAATCTGGCTCCTTTCTTTCTTTCCAGATATTTCTTCCATCATTTCTCATGCAAATATATTTATCTCCAAATACGCCTTTGTGCTTCTGGACCTTGCTTCATATTTTTTTACTCTGCCATCAATAGCCCTATATGTTTACTATATGTTTACCTACTGAAAGCTAATCTGTCCTTTATAATGTAACTGGACTCTTTTCTATTTTTTGACCTCTCTTTAATATTTATTACTAACTATGAAGTCTGAAGTCTTGGGTTCGAATACTAGCTCTGCTGCTACCTGTATGAGCTTGGCCCAGCAACATCCCCTCTCTGTGCCTCAATTTTTTCATCTTTAAAATGAAAGAATTTGATTAGATGACCTCCAAGTTCCCTTGTAGCCCTAGGGCTATGATCCGAAGTAACTTTTCTGGGTCTCAATCTCCCTTTTGATTTTTTTCCCCACCTACAAAATTAAGACATCTGGCTAGGCTCAATTTTTCTAGGGTTTCTTTCAGCTCTAGCTTAATGATCCTAATTTACTTCCTTTTTCTGGGTTTTAGTTTCCTTTTAAAAACACTTCCTCATCTGTAAGATTAGAATGTTATACTAGATAATGATAAATTTCCTGCCAACCCCAGATCTACCATCTTTAGTCAATTTCCCTTTCCAGATCTCAGTTGACTTCAAAAAATTTTCATCTGTAAATGAAGTAGTTAGACTAAAAGACTCTACGCTTCCTTTCAGCTTTGGGTCAAAGATTCCCTTTTCTGGGTCACAGTTTCCTCACCAGAAAAATTAGCACACTGAATCAGATGGCTCAGATCTCTAGCAATGTGTGATGCTATAACTGTAGAGTACTATGATCATTCTTGACATGACTGTTTGGATCAGTTCTTTGGCCTTACTTTATAATGTTTTGTATTGGCACCACTTGTTTATATGTCTTTCTTCCCCTACTTGTTCATAAGTTCCTAGAGGAGTAACACCTTATCTAAACCAGAAGCTATGGGTTTTTTTTTTTAAATCAATATACCCTACAGTCCATAGCATGGATAAATTTATATAAAGTAGGCATTGAACAAACCTTTGTTAAAAATGAACAAAGGAGTAAGAAAACTTAGGTGATTTCATTCAAAGGGAAGGAAGCAGAATCACAGGCACAATTATGTTGTTATTGAGTCATTTTAGATGTGTCTGACTCTCTGTGTCCCCAGGTGGAGTTTTCTTGGCAAAGATACTGGAGTGGTTTACCATTTCCTTTTACATCTCATTTTACAGATGAGGAAACTGAGGCAAACAGAATTAAGTGGCATGTGCAGGACGCACAGCTAGTAAGTATCTGAGGCCAAATTTGAACTCGCTACATCACCCCAGTGCCCACAACAATGCAAATGGCTAGATCACCAATAAAATAACTGTGGGATGCTATGAAATTTTCAACAAGCTTGTCCCCAGAGAAGGAATATGAGAAGGTATTTCCTCTTGATTCTTCATAGAAATGGTACTGGGGCGGGGGGAATTCTTCTGGGTGTATAATACTATATGTGATTTTGAACTTCTTAAAAGGTTCATTTTGTTCAGCTGTTTTCCCCCTATTTTTAATTTCTTTCTAATAAAGCATGGCACTCTCAGAAGAATAGAAGGGGTTCTGGGAAATGCAGGTGATAAAAGTTATAAGAAAAAGTATTTCTAAGAAAAGAAAGTAAAACAGAGGCAAAATATATCAAATTATTAAGTCTGAACCCAATGAAGAATTGAGAAAACATGCCTCCCTCCCTTCTTTGCAGAGGTGGAAAGTTATGTGTGTAGAATATTGTAAATATTGTCAAGAATGGTTTATGTGTCAGCGGGTTTTGCTGAACTTTTTTTCTTTTTTCTTCTTTGTCCAAGGGATGGTTCAACAAGGTGGGAGAATGGGGGTATTAAGGCACAAAGGGGTTGTAAAGACATAAAGCATTCATATGTTTTTTAAAGAAAAAGAAGAAATGAATCATGTCAGGTTGATAATTTTTCCAGGAGATTGTCAAGAAGAAGAAACTGGAAGAGTAGGAAAGACCTTCAGAGTTCAAAGTCTAGCCCCAATTGGACAGGACCAACATCTTCCTCCACAGTATTACTATTCTTTTTCTGAAGGAGCTCCAAGGAGGTGTTCCTTGTGTCCAGCACAACTGGAGCTCACTGCCTCTCAAGTTAGTCTAGGCCAGTTAGGGATAGCTTTAATTGTTTTGGAGAAAGCAATTAGGGTTAAGTGACTTGCCCAGGGTCACATAGTTAGTAAGTGTCTGAGGCAGAATTTGAATTCAGGTCCTCCTGACTTCAGGGCTGGGGCTCCATCCACTGTGCCATCTAGCTGCCCTGATAGCTTTAACTGTTAAAAACAGTTTTTAACTCCAAACTCTACTTGGCCTCTTTAGAATCTTCACCTTTTGCTTCTGGTTCTCCTTTAAGGTTCAAACTAAAGAAATCTAAAGTCTTATTACCAATATGGCATCCCTTTAAATCTTCCAAGATTTGAAGCTATTGTGTGCATCCCTCCCCCATCACCCCTTTGCACCACAGAGTTTCACTGACTATTTTGGTGACTGCACGCAGGTTTCCCACCCGTCCTCTGGTCCATATTCTTCCATAGATCTAGCCTAGCTCTTTCCTTAGATGATTCTAAAATGTGTGCAGCTGGGGAGAGTGGGCGGGCTGTTGGTTCCCTGAGACCCTCACTAAGATGAGCTGTACACAAAAGCAACTTAGTGTTGAAGACAATAAAAATGCAGGCTAGAAGGAGAAAAATCAAGAGAGAAAGTAGGAAAAGTGTTTGTTTCTCTAGCCATCATCTCTAGTCTACCAGGGCTAGAAGTGGATGGAGAGAGGTAGAGTGGAAAAGAGGGTCAGTGCTGTGCTTAGGGTGGGGGAGGTTGTTTGGGGAGAGAGAGGCTCATTCTTAGAAATTTCTGAACAATCCCAAAAAGTCTTCTCTGAGCCACTCGAAAGCTGATGCCAAAAGGAAATCCATGGCAACAGGAAAGAAATCACAGCAGCAGGAGTCACAATGAAAAAAAAAAACCACAGCAGCAAGAGTCACAATTTGTAAACACTTATAGGAGGTAGATGAAGGTGAGAGAAAGATTTTTTAAAATCTTTACATTGTCACTTAAATGTCTGTAGAATTCTAGGAGCGTCAATTGGAAGGGACTTCTGTGGCTACCCAGCACAGCTCCTTTATTATACTGATGAGGAATATGAGGCTCAGGAAGGTGACACAATCATAGACGGAGAACTAGAAGGGAACTCCAAGGCCATCTAATAAGGCACCCTCATTATACAGATCAGAAAACTGAGGTACAGGGAGAAGAAGTTATTTAGGATCATGAATTCATGGATTACAGAGATGGAAAGGTCCTTAAATGACATCTAGTACAGGGAAAATAAATTACCCTATGAATAAAGCCCTGGGCTAGAGTTCAAATCTGGCCTCTGACCCTTATTAACTGTGTGACCATAGGCAAAGCTACTTTACTTCTCTTTGCCTCAGTTTCCTCATCTATAAAATGGGATAATAGCACCTACCTCTGGGGGTTGTTATGAATCTCAAATGAGGTAACAATTATAAAGTGCTCGGCATAGTAATTGGCACATAAGTGTTAGCTATTATTATTATTAGTTCAGGTGCCTTATTTTATAGATAAGGAAAGTGAGGACCCACAAAATTTAGATGTATCACAAAAGACATATTTAAGACAGTAATACTATTCCATATTTATGTGCCATTTATTTTTTACCATTTGCTTAATTAAGAACTTGAGATTATAGGACCATAGAGTTAGAAGGAATCCCAGAGGCCATGCAGTCCAATCCCCTCATTTTACACATAAGGAAAATAAGGCACAGAGAAGCAAAGAAACTTATCCAGGTTCATGCAGAGAGTAAATGACAGAGCCTGGATCTGAACCCAGAACCTTTGACTCAAAACCCAGCACTATTTCAGCTATTCTATGCTGCTTCTCTACCCTATACACTATACCCACCTTGTTAGCAGGTTTCTGAGTACAGACAGTAAGAGAACAGTGAGATGACCAGTGGTTTAAGCATACAGAGCCTCATGCCCCTTGGACTGGCCATGGCAACCCAAGAAACAAAGAAAACTGCACAAATGACCCATGGTTCTGAATGGTCCCTTTCCATTTCTCTAGCAATGATGGGAATCGCAAAAAAGGGGAGCAGAGAATGCTAAGGATCATACTGTTTTTGGACAGATTATGTAATTAGCTGAATTGAAGGTATACTACTCCAAGCACACTATCCTTCTTCTTATTATTTAGATTTTCAATCATGTCTGATTCT
The DNA here is from genome assembly GCF_028583685.1 of Petaurus breviceps papuanus. Taxonomy (NCBI): domain Eukaryota; kingdom Metazoa; phylum Chordata; class Mammalia; order Diprotodontia; family Petauridae; genus Petaurus; species Petaurus breviceps. The sequence continues at coordinate 20,553,899 of NW_027185889.1, forward strand.
TCAGGGCCCCATGTGGGGTTTTCTTGGCAGAGATACTGAAATGGTTTGCTGTTCACTTTACAGAGGGGGAAATTGAGGCAAACAGGGTTAAGTAACTTGTCCAGGGTCACACAGCTAGTAAGTGTCTGAGGCTGCATTTAAACTCAGGTCTTCCTAATTCAAACCTGGCACTCTATCCACTGACCAGCTAGCTGCCCAGCTCACATTTACAACTCATTTACACATTTACTGGTTCAGACTCCAGGCGCAGACCAGGGTCTCATTTCTAGTATCCAGTCCAGTCTTCAGGGGAATAGCCAAGGCAGGAATTCCAGGCTAAAGGGAGCATACTGTCCCACCAATGTGTGCCAATAGGGTTTTTCACCTTCCTGATAGGAGTGGAGTCCAGCATCACTCCCCCTCCCATGCTCTCTCTTCCATTCCAATTTATCCTTGTCACCGGACCCCTCTCAAACACAATTCTTCCATCTACCTTTTCCCACTCTTGCATATCACAATTTCCTTTCCTCTAAACTTTTTTTTCTCACAATTTTCTTTTTGACAATTTTCTTGTGGATGACTCAGTCCCAACCAAAAATTAAAAAGATAATGAGAATCTCTTTTTTCCCTTGTCAGTCAAACTGAATATCCCCAATTGCATCTTTTGTGACTCATAATTTAAACATGTATTAGTTTTATCCTTCTAAAAGGAGAACAGACATTTCTTATCCTCGTGGCTGAAAACCTTTTATTTTCTATTGGTACAAAATATGCTATTTTCATTGCAATTATTAGCTTATTTTTCCAGGCCATCTCTTACCTAAAAATGCTCAAAATAGTGAGAGAACATGAAATAGTGAATAGGCTGGTGACTTTAGAATCAAAGGACCACTGGTTCAAGTTAGGTCATCTTTTTCTTGTTGTTCAGTCATTCCTGATTCTTTGTGACCACATGGACCATAGCACAGGCTATGTCCTCTACAGTATCCTGAAGTCAGTCCAAGCTCATGCGTGTTGCTTTCATGACACTGTCTATTGATCTTATCCTCTATCACCTTCTCTTTCTGCCTTCATTCCTTCCAGCACCTGAGTCTTTTCCAATGAATCCTGTCTTCACATTATGTAGTCAAATATTTAGCCATCAACTTCAGTATTTGTCCTTCCAATGAATAGTCAGTTAATTTTCCTTTTTTTACTTTTCAACATTCACTTTTACAAGATTTTGAGTTCCAAATTTTTTTCTACCTCCCTCCACCCTCCCCAAGATGGCATGCAATCCGATATAGGTTATACATGTACAATCATATTCAGCATATTTCCACATTAGTCATGTTGTGAAAGAAGAATCAGAACAAAAGGGAAAAACCATGAAAAAGAAAAAGCAAAAACAAAGGAGGAAAGAAAATGGTATTCTTCATTTAGTGTTCAGACTACATAGTTCTTTCCATGGACGTGGATAGCATTTTCCATCATGAATCTTTTGGAATTGGCTTAGATCATTGTACTGCTGAGAATTAAAGCTATCAAAGTTGGTCATCACACAATGTTGCTATTACAGTGTACAATGTTCTCCTGGTTCTGCTCACTTCACCTAGAATCAGTTCATATAAGTCTTTCTAGGATTTTCTAAACTCTTCTGCTAATCATTTCATATAGAACAATAGTATTCCATTTCATTCATAAACCACAACTTGTTCACCATTCCCCAATCTATGGCCATCACCTCAATTTCCAATTCTTGGCCACAAATAAAAGAGCTGCTATAAATATTTTGTACATGTAAGTCCTTTTCCCTTTCTATGACCTCTTTGAGATACAGACCTAATAGTGATATTGCTGGATAAAAGGGTAGGCATAGTTTTATAGCCCTTTGGGCATTAGTTCCAAATTGCTTTCCAGAATGATTGGATCAGTTCACAACTTCACTAATTGGAATATTAATGTTTCAATTTTCCCACATGTTCTCCCACATTTGTCATTCTCATTTTTTTTATATTAGTCAATCTGGTAGATGTAAGGTGGTACCTCAGAGTTGTTTTAACTTGCATTTCTCTAATCAGCAGTAATTTAGAGAATTTTTACATATCACTATAGATAGCTTTAATTTCTTCTTCTGAAAACCACCTGTTCATATCCTTTGACCATTTGTCAATTGGGGAATGACTTGTATTCTTATAAATTTGACTTGGTTCTTGATATGTTTTAGAAATAAGGCCTTTGTCAGAGACACTGGGTGTAAAAATTGTTTTCCAGCTTTGTGTTTCTCTTCTAATCTTGGTTGCAATGGGTTTGCTGCACAAAACTTTTTAATTTAATGTAACCAAAATCATCCATTTTGCATTTCATAATGTTCTATATCTCTTGTTTGGCTATAAATTCTTCACTTCTCCATAGATGTGACAGGTAAATTATTTCTTGCTCTCTTAATTTGCTTATGGTATCAACCTTTATATCTAAATCATGTACCCATTTGGACCTTTTCTTGATATATCACGTAAGATCGGTTAATTTTTTAAAGTATTGACTGATTTAATCTCTTTCTAGTCTAGGGGACTCTCAAAAGTCTTATCTAGCACCAGAATTCAAAAAAACTTAATTCAGGGGTGCTCACCTTTCCTTATAGTCCAACTCTCAGTCATATATTACTAATGGAAAAACCATAGCTTTGACTATATGAACCTTTGTCAACAAAGTGATGTTTCTGCTTTTTAGTATGCTGTTTAGGTCATCTTGTGTAACCTCCTTATTTTACAGAGAAACAAAGAATAGCCTGGAGAGATTAAAGGACTTACTTGGATGTTTTCTATGTGTGAGGGGCAAGATTTTGATTGTAAATTGGAAAAATCTGATACCTAATAACTGGGTCACCCTAGGCAAGTTACATAACCTTTCTTCACCTCAGTTTCATCATCCATAAAGTGGGGTTAATAGCAGTAGTAGGGCTTACCTCATAGGGTTGTTATTTAGCTTAAATAAGATGATACTCATAAAGTTTACTGCCAAAGTTAAAGGGTTATAAATGCATACATCAGTATTATTAAAACACATGAAAGTTTCAAAAAGAATATAATTTTTTTTAAAAATTATCATTTTTTGCCATTAACCTTGCCCTGTTTTTTCTTTGAATATATTATCTAAAAGTCTCTACTTATAATTTCCTGTTTCTTGGAGCTAAATGCTTTCACTTCTTCTATACCCACTCAACCTTCTTATTTTTAAACTTGACATATGTGACTGATAACCCTGAAGTGTCCATCACAATTCAATGTTCCAGATACAGGAAAGAAATTAATTGAGAGACAATGCTGATCTATGGCAATAAATGAGGGAGAGCTAAAATTGAGATTATTACAGTAAATATGGAAAATTCGGTTGAATTTGATAAGCTCATGTTTAGTATCAACTATATATAAAGCTTTATGTGAGACTTTATAGAAACTAAAATAAAAATGAGTCTTTGTCCTTAACCAATCAATCAACAAGCCTTTATTAAATCTATACTGTTTGCTAGACACTGAGCTGAGTGCTAGAGATACTGACATCAGGGACAATCAATGAAAATGGATATAATTAGCTTATTGCAGATGGAAATAGGATCGTAGAAAACCAGCAAAATCACCTTTAAAATCCCAACAAGAAAAGATTACCTATTATGAAATTCACAGTGGCCCTGAGACATTCTTCAATACTACAAAAGATGACATCCCAAGCTGCCTTGGGAAATGGCACCTTCTTCCACTGCAACCCATTCTACTGCTGGACAGATACAATTATGAAAAAATGTTTCCACCACATCTCACCAGTCAGATTGGCTACGATGACAAAACAAGAAAATGAAAAATGCTGGAGAGGATGTGGGCAAATTGGAACACTAATGCATTGCTGGTGGAGTTGTGAACTGATCCAGCCTTTCTGGAGAACAATCTGGAATTATTCCTAAAGGGCTGTAAATACTTTCATATCCTTTGACCCAGCAATACCATTCCTAGGGTTATATCCCAAAGAGATCATAGAAGTGGGAGGAACAAAAAACAAAATAAACAATAAACAAAAAACAATAAACAAAAATGTTTATAGAAGCTTTTTTGTGGTGGCAAAGAATTGGAAATTAAAGGGGTGTCCATCAATCGGGGAATGGCTGAGCAACTTGTGGTATATGCATGTTATGGAGTACTATTTTGCTGTAAGAAACGAGGAGCAGATGGTCTTCATATTTACCTGGAGAGGCTTATACTAACTGATGCTGAGTGAGAAGAGTAGAACCAGGAGAAATTTGTACACAATTACAGACACAACTTATGTGTGATGACCAGCTTTGATAGACTGGACTCTTCTCAGCAATGCAGTGATATAAGTCAATCCCAAAAGACTCATGATGGAGAGAAATGTGTGCATCCAGAGAAAGAACTAGAAAGAACTGAGTTTATATCCAGATGGAAGCAAAATACCTGATCTTTTTCCTTTTATTGTTTGGTTTTATGTCCTCTTTACCATTTTTCATTCCATCTGATACAATCCGTCTCTATAACCTGACTAATGTATAATGTGAAAGTATTTACAGATCCTATACTTGACTATATGCTGCCATGGGGGGAGGAGAGGGAAGGGAACAAAATGTGAGACTCAAGGAATTGTGGAATTGAATCCTGTAAACTAAAAGTAAACAAATAAATTAATTAAATAAATAAAAAGTAAAAAAAAAAGAAATGTTTCCTTATATGGTGCCCCAATTTGCTCTCTACAATTTCTTCTTCCTATTTCTGTGCTTTGGAACTAAGAAGTATCAAACAAAACCCTCTTCAATATGAGAACTCTTAAAATTCTTGCAGATAGATAGCTACCAACCCCCCCCCCAAGTTTTCCTATCTCTAGGCCAAGAAACCACTGTATCTCCCACCAACATATAAATGGCATGGGTCATATGACTCTCCATCAACCTAGGTGGCCCTCTCTAGATCATCTCTTGATTAATTTCCCAAACTGAGTTGTCCAGAACTAGGCATATATAGATGTAGCCTCCCTGGTGAATAATACAACAGAGCTCTTGTTTCACTTTGTTGTTTAGTCATTTCAGTCACGTCTGATTCTTTACTACCCCCTTAGGTATGGAAGTGCATTTCCTTCTCCAGCTCATTTTACAGATGATGAAACTGAAGCAAGCAGGGTTAAGTGACTTGTCCAGAATCACATAGGTAGTAAGGATCTGAGGATGGATTTAAACTCAGGCTTTCCTGACTCCATTCCCAGTGCTCTATCCACTCATTTACCTAGCTGACCCCTCATTTCACTGGTCCTGGATATTTTCATAGAATCCTAGATTTAGAGCCAAAAGAAACCAACCCTCTCATTTTACAGGTGACTAAACTAAAGTTCAAATAAGAATTGACCTTCTGTGGACCAAGCAGCTCCAAACAATTGAGTTTGGAGGTGAATTTGCATCTTGATCCTAACTCATGTTCCAGTGTCCTGTCTACTAGGTACCTCTAGCATTATGCTTTTTTTTCTTAATTCACCTTGATGATTTTAATTCATTCTTTAAGTTCCCAAGAAACTGGATGTTCTCCAAATTTCCTTTCCAACTCCAAATCTAAGATACTGAAGCTTAAAAAAAAAGGAAAGCAAATTTTTCATTTTTAAAGGAATATGTACAAGGGGACATAGATGATCAACAGGGTGAATTAAAGCACAGGAGAGAGCAGTTCCTTGAACTGATGCCACTGGATCAGTAATTGAGGCACTAACAGCTGAGGAAAGTCATCATCAATGCCAAAGTGACTCATGTCTCTTTACTGGAAGCAAGAGATTGGGGCAAGTCAATGGAGGCAAAGGTGACATTGTTCTTTTCCCAATGTAAACATATGGCCCTGACTCAGGAACAGAGATCTTTGAACTGCAAAGACACCCCAGGAGCTACATTCCCTGGTCCATATAAATCTTTCATATTTATTATCAGCTGAAGTAATAACATTTTCTGTTAAATATTACATTTACAAAATCAAAAGTAAAGGAGAGAGGACAAAGCAAAGAAGAAATGAACAAATACATGATGTGTAGCTGAAAAGTAGAGGTGATATGTTATTGGTTTGGTTAAATAAAACCAACTCAATGGAAGATCCCAAATAATTTCTTTTAAAGATTCCAGTTCCTGGGAAATCCACATACTAACAAGTCACTTGACCATATAAATGCAACCTTATTTCCACTCCAATGCAATATACCCCATCCTTACTCTATTCTGTTCCCCTTTCCTCTCCTTTCAGTTACTATTTGCATCATAGGATCAGACATGTGAAGTGGAAAAGGACCTCAGAGGACATCTAGAAAAAAACATACGACCCTTTCATTATGCACATGAGGAACTCAAGTCTAAGAAATGAAATAACTCATCCAGTGTCATGGAGGTAGTAAATATCAGAAGTGGAATTTGAAGCCAGAATCATATAGGATCAAAGATTTAGAGCTGGAAGGAAACTCAGAGGTCATTTAGTCCAACCCTTTCATTTTACAGGAAGGGAAACTGAGATCCAGGGAAACAAAGTGAATTGCCCAAAGTCAAAGAACTGTGAATCAATAGTTTTTTAAAAACAATATATATTTTATTCATTTGTGAATTTCCTTTGGTGAATTCACATGTATGATGAATGAAATAACTCTTCTATCTCTTACTTTTTACAATTCTTCCCAAGTAATTAGACTGAATATCAGCCAATATTCCTCAGGGAAGAATAATAAATTTATAAATCAGCATCCTATTTACAGATAGAGTGCTAACTTGAATACTCTGAATGCCATGAAATATTTTGCCCTTATGAAGGTCAATAATACTTATTAGCAAATTATACTGCATTTGGATCCATAAACGGAAATTTTATACTTCTTAGATTTTTCATTAGAGAACTAAGTTTGGCTGAGCCAAACTTTTATTCCACACACTGAAATCTTCCATCAAAGAATAATGCCTTAAATATATTATCCAATAATTTATCTGAACTTTTCAAATCCCTAACACACCTGTAAACTTGGAAAAACATGCTGTCTCTTCTCCCCTCCAAGGCTTTGACTCTAACCCAACAACAACCACTCTCCTTTCTCTCTGGTACAATGGCACAATCTTTCAAATAAAAAAGTAGTGAGGAAATGCAAGTCACATGTTAATAAAGACTATCAAGAAGGAGAGGAAAGGACCACAACTCCCTTCCTGGGAAGCAGTGCTATAGAATTGCTAATTACAGCCCAAATGATTTATTTTCTAAGGCAGGTACATTTTCCTGATGAAGTCATTAGGTCCTTTTTTACTTATTAAGTGAAAGACATGTCGCTAGGTAGTGATGGTGAGAATAAATTGTTACCCTCATGATTTTCTGATGTGGCCCTGTGTGAAACTCTCTCTCTCTCTCTCTCTCTCTCTCTCTGTGTGTGTGTGTGTGTGTGTCTCTCTCTCTCTCTCTCTTTTCTTTTCTTTTTTTTTGGAGGGGGAAAGGCAGGGCAGTTGAGGTTAAGTGACTTGCCTGAGGCCAAACAGCTAGTAAGTGTTAAGTGTCTGAGGCTGGATTTGAACTCAGATCTTCCTGACACTAAGGCCGGTACTCTATTCACTGTGCCACCTAGCCATCCCATTGAAACTCTCAAATATTTCAAGGAAAAACATCTTCTATCCTAGGAGAAGAGATTTGTGACTGGAAGACATTTTAGAATCCATTGAATTCAAAGCCTTTATTTTACAGCTGAGGAAACCGAGTCAAAGAGACAAAAGTCATTTACTTGTCCAAGGACAGAAATATATCATGTAGAAGAGCTAGGATTTCTGTCCAGGGCCTCTCTCTCTCTCAAGCCAAATCCAATGCTTTTTCCACCATAATCCATTGAGTCTCCTTCACAATATCCCACAGAGAAAGTGTATGAGGTGTTCCTTTAACATAGAGAAGACTAAAAGATGGACAGGAGATAAAGTTGATGTGAAAACTGAAGTGTCTGGATTCCTGTTTGCTCCACTTCAGAATTTTCAAAATATAAAATAAGCTTATGATGATGGGTTAATGGCAAAGTCTGAGAATTAGGAAGACCAGGCCTTAAATCCCATTTCTGTCACATATTGACTGTGTGACCCTGGACAAGTCATTTAATTTTTTCTGTGATCAAGGAAAATCTTTAAGTTGTTAAGAAGGTGCCCATACATATTAATTAAGAATTTCTTCAACAAGTGTTCCAGCTGCATTACCAATGAAATCACAGGAGGCCCCATCCAAAAAATTGCTAATTTATAGGTCCTGATATAATTGCTTAGCATAGACTAAATAACAAGTGATGCTGGATGACTTTCAAGGAATTTAGATTTGCTGCATCAAATAATTGGGAGAGGAAAGGGAGTAGGGGAAGAGAGGTCCTGCTTTTGGCAAGACATTAGTTTTTGTTGTTGTTGGGTTTTTTTGAACAATAAATGCTAATTTTTTAAAGGTCAGCTAGGATCACCAGGACTGCATTCAGGAAGACTCATCTTCCTGACTTCCAATCCAGACTCAGACACTTAATAAGTGTGTGACTCTGAACATGCCATTTCACTCTGTTTGCCTCAGTTCCTCATTCATAAAGTGAGCTATAGAAGGAATTGGCAAACCACAGTTTTGCCAAAACCCTAAATGGGGTCACAGTGTCAGACACAACTGAACAACAATTTTCCAAAATCCTGATTTACAAGACATTTGCTGATTTTACCTTCTATTTCAAGAGTGCTGGCCACCAAGTGGGCTCTCAGCAATAGAAACAGCATCAAAATCAACAAACTCTTATAAATACTTGTTGACTTATTCTTGATTGGGAGAAACAGCATGGTATAATGGAAAGGAACAGGAAGCATGAATTGTCCTGACTCTGAAATTAGGTAATCATGAGTAAGTCATATGCCTTCTCTGAACCTCATGTTCTTTGGGAATAGAACTAAGGGGTTGGGTTCCATGCTTTTTAAGAGTACTTTAATCTCCAATATTCCATCCCGTTCTGTCCCTTCCCAATCCTTTCCCTAGTAACTCAGTCCATTGTTTTCTGCTCTGTTCTCAGCCTGGGCACTGAACTTAGAATCAAGAATATTTAGGTTCGGTTCCCACCACTGATGCTAACTAGTTGTATGAACCTAGACATGTAACTTTACTTCCCTGTGCCTCAGGTTTCTTCATATATAGAACGAAAGGGCTGGAAGCAATGGCCTCTAAGGTCCCTTAAAATCTATGATTCTGTTCTATTCCATCCTATCCTACCACGTTCTTGAAAGCATTTGCAGATAATGCAATATCATTGCTACCCTTTAACCTCTAGTGCTGAATCTGATGGGATGTCCTCCCCACTCTTGTGAAGATGGGAGTAAACTGTATATCTGGTCTTTGTCCCCTGCTCCTTCCCTCACCAGCTCCCCCCAATCTGGGGAAATAATCCAATGGCATGACTCTCTCGAAGATATGCCCCTGTAAATTCCATCTCTGGAAAGCTGTTCTCAGCTATGAACAGAAGTCCCACATGCTGAGTAACACACATCCATCCAGTTGATGCCATACTGAGAATGTTAAAGGTACCGAGCACCCCATTGCTCATTTTGACCAAAGCAGCCTTGAAAAGAGAGCCTTGTCCTGAAATTGGCTGATAGCAGCTGCTGGTTCTGTACATCTAAGGCAATGCTGAATGATTCCGATTAGAATCAAAATTCCTCCCCTCTTTCCTCCGCCCACCCTTGGATTTGAGGAGATCCATTCAGAAGGAGTGAGGTAGAGCACACCACCAATTCAATGTGCCGGGTCCATCTGTTGGCAGCAGCAAGATGCAAACAGCTTTGTAAGTTCTATTTTCAATGAAATATCACAGAACAGCTTGTCCCAATGATATTTCTAAAGCCTGCCTGCAAGCCGCCTACTGGGAAACCCAACAAAGAAGACAAGGGGGGAGAGCAAGGAATACACAGAGTCAAAGGACAGAGAAAGGAGAGGAGAATGAAACCAAGGAAAGGAGAATAGCAGAGAAAACTGAGGTTGGGAAGATATTCAAGATTATACACCCCCAACTGTATATATATAAATGCACATATTTCATAGAAATATATGTACAAATACATACATTTCATGGAAATATATGTATATACTGCATACTTTATAAATTATATTTAAAATTCATTTTATTTATTCTTCACATATACACCTAAATTATTAGAGATCTAATCTGAGGCTTTCCCATATATACATAAAAAATTTGAGGGTTTTCTTCTCCATAAACAATTACTTTCAATGGCACTTTAGATTTACCCTCAAATTAGAGAACAAATCTAGAAAGATACAGAAATAAAGAAATAGGAAATAATGGAAGAAAAGGTAATAATTAAAAGATTGGACAGAATTTCTTTTTTCTTTTCCTTTTCTTTTGGTCCAAATCTGTAATTTCATTGGTATAGGGAAATTCCAGGACAGAAACTCCCTCAATCAATGCAGATCTACAAAGGCGGTATCAAGATAAAAAATGACTTGCCCAGATCCACATAGTTCACATGTATCAGAGGCATAGGCAGAACTCATGTCTTCCTTGACTCTGAGGCTGCCTCTCTATGCACTATACCAATTACTACTTACCTTCATAATTAGTTTTGTAATATTGTTACAATTTTTTTTAAGTTTCCCATACCTTTTAACACAGGAATAAGTACTTTCCTTTCTCCCTGATTACCCAGAGAGGATTTCGAAATGAAGCCTTAGACCTTCTAAGAATCAAGTTTTCTCACCTATAAAATTATGGGGATGGATTATAAGAACCTCTAAGATATAAGTTCTTAGGAACATATGGTCTTTTCTTTTCATCGGACATTAACTTAAATACTCAACAATACTGGAGGTTGTCTCTATATTATCTATGGGTCTTGGGCACAGACTCAGGTGCTCATATCTGGGCACTTACCTGAGGTCGTATCACTTTGACAATATTTTTCAGGGCAGTGTCAGGAGATGGAGGTGAGCAATCAGGTGTGGGGCCTGTTGAGCTGTTTCTATGGCTACCGCTTCCTGGAGCTGTGATTGCTACCTGAGATGCGTTATCTGCAAACAAAAATAGAATGGCCATGAACTTAATTACTTCACTTACTTTCTAATGTCTGGGATTATGTCAAGGATGGGAATTCAGATTTCAGTTGCACACTGGTCATCTTTGAAGCCATAAAATGAGGGATGTTTGAACCCCTGAATGGTGAGTTTCACCAATATCATTATTAGATGTTTTGTCCCAATTTTAGTTGGTAAATGTCTATCCCCTTATGGTCTAGTTCTGAGATTCTAAGAGGAATCAGAGCTGAATGATGACCTCATTCAAAATAGATACAAATACCCCAGGGCTGATATGGATGATAGAACCTAATCCCCTAAAAGATGCAGACTCATTGATTAGGGAATGCCTCAACAAATTCTAGTACATGAATAAAAGGGGATATTATAAAATGAATGAAGAATAAGATAATTTCAGAGAACCCTGGGGAATATTTTATGAACTGACAAAGAGAAAATTAAGCAGTTCTAGAAAATTTATTCACACCATGCTATCAACAATGTAAACATAAAAACATAACTGAAATATCAACCAAAACACAACAGTGAAGACCATAAAATTATGAATGTTTGGCCTCTGGAGAAGACTAGAGAAAATGTATTTCTCCTCCTCCTTTGCAGAATAGGGGGAGGGGGACTAGAGTATAGGTTATCACATATTTTATCATACACCATTGATGTGCTGTTTGCATTTTTTCCTCTTTATTTTTAAAATGTTTATTCCAAGGCATGGATGGTTGAGTAGGGAAGGTAGGAGGGGCTTATTTAGAAACAAATAACATGTTAAAATTGAATTATCAAAAATGAATGTCATGCAGCTAGGACATAGTGGCTAGAGAAACAGCAAGAGCTAGGTTTATGTCCAGTTTCTGATACCCACCAGTTTGGGGATCCTGACAAGTCCTTTAATGACTATCTTACCTGCCACCATTAAATCTATAAGTTGATAAAAAAAAACAAAAAATGCTACATATTGAAAAACTTCTTCACCCAAGAGGTATCTATGTCAACCACAAACCTAGTTCCTATCTTCTATCAAAATAATTTTTAAAAGATATATCAACCTGCCTTTTGCTTCACTGATTTGTGACATGTTTTCAATATGAGTTATCTCTTCATTTCTCAGATGATTTTTAAGTTAATTTATTTATTCCTAGTTTTCAACATTCACTTCCATACATTTTACATTTTCTCCACCTTTCTCCTTCCCCCCTCCACAAGATGGCATGCAATCCAATATGGGCTCTACATATACATTCCTATTTTCACATTTGTTATATTATATAGAAGAATTATAATGAGTGAGAGAAACCATGAGAAAGAAAAAACTAAGAAAATAGTCTGCTTCACTCTGCATTCAGCCTCCATAGTTCTTTCTTTGGATGTGGATGGCATTTTCCTTCATGAGTCCTTTGAAATTTTTTTAGGTCCTTGCATTGCTAAGAAGGGTTAAATCTATCAAAATCAGTCCTCGAATACTGTGGCTACTACTGTGTATAACATTCCCCTGGTTCTTCTCACTTCACTCAGTATTACTTCATATAAGTCTTTCTAGGTTTTTCTGAACTCTGCCTGATCATCATTTCTTATAGCACAATAGTATTCCATTACGTTCATATACCACAACTTGTTCATTCATTCCCCAGTTGGTGGGCATCCCCTCAATTTCCAGTTCTTGGCCATCACGAAAAAAGCTGCTATAAATATTTTTGTACATGTGGGTCCTTTCCCATTTTAATTATCTCTTTGGGATATATCCCTAGAGGTGGTATTGCTGGGTCAAAGAGTATGCAACATTTTTATAGCACTTCAAGTATAGTTCCAAATTGCTCTCTAGAATTATTGGATTAGCTCACAGATCCGCCAATGATGAATTAGTGTTTTAACTTTCCCACATCTCCTTCAACATTTATCATTTTCCTTTTTTGTCAGGTTAGCCAATCTGATAGGTATGATTTGGTACCTCAGAGTTGTTTTGATTTGCATCTTACTAAACAATAGTGATTTTTCAGATGATTTTTAAAGCCAGACTCGTGAAATCCATCTGTGTAGGGAATTCACAGAGTAGAAACTCCTCCTACCATGGCCTTCCAACTACGTCCTTTGACACTTTTCTTAGACACTGGAATGGATCACTGAGTCAAGAAGAGCCTGAAATAATAACTGTAGATCACTTTCATATAGTAACTTAAGGATTACCAAGAGCCATCCTCACAGCAACCCTGAAAGCTAGTGAGCACAAGCATAATTATTATCATTAATAATAAGAATTCACAGATGAGCAGCAGAGGTTCAGAGAAGTAGTAACTTGTCCAAGGATCATGCAGCTAATGACCTTCACTTAAGTGTGGTGACACAGTAAGTAGGATGAGCACTGCGTGTGGGAGCATAATAAGGGGGTTCCAAGTTCAGCTCTGTCATGACCAGGTTGGCCTTGACCAAGTCTATCAGTCTCGGAGTCATAATTCCCCAATTTACAAAGCAAGGTAGTTTAAGATGCCATCTAAGGTCCCTTCCAACTCTACACACTTGGCATGTAATGTGGATCCTTGGATGCCATGTTCGGCACTACTATCATTACATCCTAATATATGGATGACAAGACTTGTGTGAAGTCGCCTATCATTCCTGATGCCACTTCATGTTGGTAAGATCACATAATCCCTCAAACATAAGAGGCAACTAGATAGTGAAGTTGAAGGAGTGCTAGATCTGAAGTCTGGAAGACCTGAGTTCAAATCCCACTTGAGACACAGGGATGTGAAGTTAGTTAAATCAGTTAATCTCTGCCTCAATATCCTTATTAGAAATAAGGAATAACAAAACTCACCTCCCTAAGTTGAGATAACCAAATGCAATATTTGTTAAATGCCTTGCAAATCTTAAAGTACTATGTAAATACAGTTATTTGTTGTTATTGTTAAATGTCTTTTCAAGGTGGTTTTTCAAAGTTTCCTTGAGCAACAAGAAACAATAAAAAATGAATGTGTCTAAAAAAAAAAAGACTGATAATCATAGCAGGTTGTGGTAGAATGTAAAACCATTGAGAATCGGCTGGGATGGAATATCCTATTATGGGCAAAGGACTAAATAAACTTACTCCTAATATGAAGGCAAACTGGGACTTCTAACAATGACAGTTATATGATGTCCAAAATGATGCTCACAACAACCCTTTGAGATTGGTACTATAAGTATTATTCTCCCCATTTTACATATGAGAGACCTGAAGCTCAGAGAAGTTGTGATTCATCCACAGCCACATAGATAGCAAATATTGGAGTTGGTCTGCTGTCACCAAGTCCCATTTTCTTTTCATTCTACCTAACTGCCTCTACTTATGCTTGGTAGATCACACAACTGTTAACTGGCCAAATCAGCGGGATGTTATGTATTATTCATTTAAGTTATATTAAAGCCTCAGCACGCAAACCATTCAAATTTGGAAAGTTGACAACACTTGAGAGGAGAGGAAATATTCTCTAAATATCTGCTTCTCAATTATGGAGTAGTTAGAAATTCTTTAATTAAAATTCTACAGGGATGCTTCTCGGCATCTTATGACCATGGATGTTTAAAACCTGAATTTCCATCTATGTCTAATTAATTATTATTAATTAACACTTTTGAAAACAAAAATAATTAGTGACCACCCATTGGGGAATATTGCACCCAACCTGAAATATTGGGGAGTAGGAAGAGAATAGAGTTTCAAATCAAAGGACCTAAGTTCGAATCCTGATTCTGCCACTTATCACTAGTGTAATCTCAGAGTAGTGGTTTAATCCCTTTGGGTGTCAGTTTCCTCATCATAGAAATTGGAAGGTTCGAATAAATTGCCTCTGAGGCCAACTCCATCACTATACCTATGAATGTAAGATTTGATCACCTACTTCCTTTTAGTGGAGAGGCAGGGGCAGAGTGCTGCAGGATGCTGCATTTATCATTAGACACGTGTACCATATTGATTGGCTTTACTTAACAATGTCTTTGTTAAAAGGAAAGACTCATTATACTTGGTGCACTGTAGATGGTAAGAGGTATATATGGAAATGATTATGATGGCAAAACAAAAAAATTATCAAATTTATACATTCAAAGAATTTCAGAGCTATATAATCCATCTTCCTGAACCATACGTGAGTCCCTTCTCCAGAGTCTGAGACAGTCAACCAGGCTCTGTTTGAATACCTTCAGTGACCCAAAACTTATTACTTCCCAAGGCATTCCATTCCACTTTTGGTCAGTTCTCATCTTGAGCAATTTCTTCCATATATCAGGCTGAAATACACCTGTCTGTGACTTTCTTCCCTTCATCCTAGTTATGCCCTCTGGGACTGAACAGAATAAGGCTAATCCCTCTTCCATATGGCAGCCCGTCAAATGTCTGAAGTCAATGATAACTTTCAACTCTAAAGGGGCAGGAGGGGCCATCTTACTTCATTCTGCTCTACAGCCATAGCCTATACCTGAACTCAAATCCACTATTTTGTAAACAGAAATCCTGTTTATAGTTAGGTTCTTCTGGGAGCATATGGATGAACATCCATAAACCCAAGTAGGGAAAAAATGAAAACCTCATACAATAGGAATCATAAGGCATACATGCAAGACAGTTATAAGAGCTTGCAGTTTTTTGCAAAACATATTGCCATGTTAGTCATGTTGTGAAAGAAAAAACAGACAAAATAACCCCAAGAAAAATAAGGAAAATAAAGAAAAAGTATGGTTCTGTCTGCATTCAGGCATCATTAATTCTTTCTCTAGGGATGGACAGCATTTTTCCTAAGTCCTTCAGAACTGTCTTAGGCCATTGTATCGCTGAGCATAATAGCTTGCATAATAGCTTTTCAAATCACTTTACACAGAGTATATCATTTGACCCTCACAACAGCCTCATGAGGCAGGTGTTATTATTATCCCTGTTTTACAGAAGAGAATACAGGGGAAAAGTGAGATTAAGTCACTCATCCAGAGTCACATAACTAATAAGTGTCTAAGGCAGAATTTGAACTCAAATCTTTTTTACTTCAAGTGGAACATTCTATTAACTGTACTACTAGCTAAATAGTAATAAATGTAATATACCATAGCAATGGGTAGGGCATATGACAACTGCTATGCAAGTTGGGAATAGGAAGAGATCACTATGCACTAGAACAGGTTACTAGAGGGAAAAGCATTTGAGCTGTACCTTGAAAGATAAGTAGTATTAGGATAGGATCAAGGAGTCATTCCATATGGGAAAGGTGTCATAAGCAAAAGTGGGAAGAGAAGCCAATACATTTCAGGGGCATTATGTAGACTTATGTGTGAGAGTTCACTTGGAAAGAAGTGGCAAATCATTTGTGGTTTAACCGTGAAGGAAATGAAATACAATCAACACATCTGACCAGTTTGATAAAAGAAAGGAAAAATCAGTGATTCCATCATTATAGTGAACTAGTTTAGAAACTCCATATCCATTATTTATGAGATCATACACTTAGATATAGAAGGCACATTTGAAGCCATCTAGGCCAACCAGACCATTTTACAGCTGAGGAAGCTGAGTTCCAGAGAAGAGATAACTTGCCTAAGGTCACACAGATAGTAAGCAGAGGAGCTAGGATTTGAACTGGGGTCTTGTGACTTCAAGCCCAGTGCTCTTTCTATGGTACCACTCTGTCTGAGATAAATTACAGGAAACTGACTGAGGTACATATAGAGACTAAGTGATTTGCCTAGAGTCATGAATCTAGCAAGGATCTAAGACATGGAATTGAGTTTTCCTGATCCCTAAATTCAGCAGTACCCTACTTGCTTTTTCATTCCACACATTCCATCATTCCACACGCTCCATTACTCCACTTGCTGACAATAGTCATGGAATGAAAGAAGGTTCACATGGGGTCAGGATGTATTCAATGATTTGGAAGGAGAAGCATCTACAGGAACAGTCCAGTTGAAAGGCTATCTTAATGGCCTAATGGGCAAAAGGTTTCATATCTGCTCCTTTCATAGGATGATAAGAACACAGATTTAGAACTGTAAGGAACCTCAAAGACCATCTAGTCACCCCTCCTTGTGTATACCAATGATATGAAGTTCATAGATGGTGAGAGACTTCACAAACACCACCATAGCCAAAAGATGATCAAGCCTGAGTTCAAAGCAAGGTCCTCTGACTCAAAATTGAGCATACTTTCCACCATACCTTGCTGCCTCAATCTATATCAGTATTTTGAAGGATCGTACATTTAGAGCTGAAAATGGGCTTGACCCGCATTGGTCCAACTTCTTCATTTTACTTATCTATTTTTTTAAGCAAACGCTCTATTAACATCTAGTTTACATCATTCATTTCTGCAACATTTTGTTATAAATTTTCTCCCCATTTTTCCCCCTACCCACCACCGCAAAACAGCAATCCCACTGGATATCCCCTCCTACAATCTGCTCTCTCCCATATCTTCTCCTGTACCTCTTCCGACTTTCCAGTAGGGCACGGTGGATCTATATGCGCTAGTTCCTCTATGTCTTATTTCCCAGTTACATGTAAAATAATATTAATAGTATATATATATATAATATATATATATAAACATTTGATTTTAAAATTAAATTCCAGATTCATTCCCTTCCTCCTTTGTCACCCACCCTTACTGGGAAGATAAGCAGTTCAGTATAGGTTGTACATGTGTGGCTAATGCAAAACAATAATATAGTAGATATATTGTAAAAGACTGACTATATTTCCTTCCCTCCTATCCCACCTTCCTCTTGTTCTATTCTCTACTTTGATCCTATCCCTTATCAAAAGTGAGTGCTTCCAACTTCCCTCCCCCCTAGCCTGCTCTCCCTTCCATCATCCCCCTCTCATCCCCTTCCCCCCTACTCTCCTGTAGGGTGAAATACCCTATTTAGTGTGTATTTCATTCCCTCCCTAAGCCAAATTCAATGAGAATAAGGTTGATCCATTCCCTTTTGCCTTCCTGTTCTTCCCCTCCATTGTAACCATTTTCCCTTGCTTCTTCTATATAAGAAAGTTTACCCCATTTTTTTTTTTGCTTTTTGGATGACAATTGGGGTTGAGTGACTTGTCCAAGGTCACATGTCTACTTTTTTTGTGTTAACTGTCTGAGGTTGGATTTGAACTCAGGTCCTCCTGACTACAGGGCCAGTGCTCTATTCACTGAACCACCTAACCGCCCCAAGTTTACCCCAGTCTGTCTCTCCCCATCTCCTCTCATCATATTCCTCTCTCAACTTTTAATATCACCTTTTAAGTATCATACCTTCCTATTAAATTGGTCCTGTGCCCTGTATCTATGTATACCTGTACACATATACACACACGTTCACATATGTATTCATATGCCTATATACCCTCCTATATAGACATATATATGTATATATATATGCATTTCTATTCCTTCCAACTATTCTCATACTGAGGAAAGTTTCATCAGTTACAATTACCATTGTTCCTTGTAGGGATGTAAATAGTGCAACTTTGACAAGTTCCTTTTGATTTCTTTTTTGCCTTATCATGCTTCTCTTGCTTCTTGTATCTGAATGTCAAATTTTCTACTCAACTCTGATTTTTTCATCAAAAATGTTTGAAAGTCCTCTATTCCACTAAATGACTTTATTTTCCCCTGAAACATGATACTCATGTTTTGCTGGGTAGGTGATTCTTGATTTTAATCCCAGCTCCTTTGACCTCAGGAACATCATATTCCAAGCCCTGCAATCCCTCAGTGTGGAAACTGCCAGATCCTGTGTCATCCTGATTGTGTTTCCACAATATTCAAATTGTTTCTTCCTGGCTGCTTGTAATATTTTCTCCTTGATCTGGGAATTCCAGAACCTGGCTATAATATTCCTAGGAGTTTTCTTTTTGGGATCATTTTCAGGAGGTGATCAGATGGATTGTTTCAGCCTCTATTTTGCCCTCTGGTTCTAATATATCAGGACAATTTTCCTTGAGAATTTCTTGAAGGATGATTTCTAGGTTCTTTTTTGATCATGGCTTTCAGGTAGCCCAATAATTTTTAAATTATCTCTCCTGGATCTATTTTCCAGGTCAGTGGTTTTCCCAATGAGATATTTCACATTGCCTTCTATTTTTTCATTTGTTTGGATCTGTTTAATAATATCTTGATTTCTCATAAAGTCACTAGCTTCCATTTGCTCCAATCTAATTCTGAAGGAATGATTCTCTTCAATGAGCTTTTGAGATTTATTTTCCATCTGGAAAATTTGATTTTTTAAGATATTCTTCTCCTTATTGCCTTTTTGAGCCTCTTTTGCCATTTGAGTTAGTCTATTTTTAAGGTGTTATTTTCTTCAGTCATGTTGTTGACTCTCATTTCATAATTTTCTTGCATTGTTCTCATTTCTCTCCCCAATTTTTCCTCCACTTCTTTTATTAGGTTTTCAAAATCCTTTTTAAGCTCTTCTATGGCCTGTAACCAGCTCCCATTTTTCTTGGAAGCTTTTGGTGCAGGAGTTCTGACTTCACTGTCTTCCTCCTATTCCATACTTTGATCCTTTTTGTCCCCAAAACAGGAGTGTAAAGTTGGGTTGCTCTGCTTGCTTTGCTTCCCTCGTTTGCTCATGTTGCCCCTTAATTACTTGACTTTAGAGGTTTTGCCACAGTAGGACTCTGCTACGTAAAGGGGAGGATTTGTACCAGTCACTGGAGTTTTCTCAGCTGCCGCAGGTATTAGTTGGGTGCTCTTTCTGAAGCTTCCACATGTTCTGTCAAGCTGGTCACATACCCCAGGTCCTCCACCCTAGATGGCTACCCAGATCCAAGCATGTTAAAGCAAGAGCAATTAACCCTCAGACTGGTTGTTTGATCCCCCTACAATCTGCAGGCCAGGAGCTGAAGTTGCCATGTGGCTGCAGTTGCCTGGCCACTGGGCCTCAGCTGCTTCTTGCCCTGGGGGCAAAGTCTGACCACACTCCTGAACTACTGGATCCCAAAGTCCACATTGCACTGACATCTCACTTTTTTCCTTAGCCTCTATGGGCTGATAATTCTGGAAACCACCATAGCTGCTGGTGATCTGAAGTCCCTCCAGCCAGCGGCTGGTCAGGCCCACCCAAGTCTAAAACCTCTGGCTGGAGCAGGGCTGGACCCTGCTCACAAAGCGCTGTGCTGGTCACTTCCTGCTGGCCTGCCAGGCTGTCCTCAGTAGGAGGTTAGAGCCTCTGTGTCATTTTGTGGGTTCTGTAAGTCCAATGTTTCTTCACAGTCACCTTTTACATGAATTGGAGGAGGTGGGAGTGGGAGCCCTGAGGAAGTCCTGTTTCTACTCTGTCATCTTGACTCCGTCCCCCAACTTCTTCATTTTAAAGAATAGTAAAATAAGGTACCAAAGTGATTGCCCAGGATTACTCATGTAGTAAAGCAGCAGAACTGGGTTTTTAACTCTACATCAAGGTTCTTGGAGAGTTTTTCCGTTTTCTTTTCCTTTTGAGTCTATGTATAGATTTAGAAACCAGAATATCAACAAGAGATAATGAAATTATAACTTGACCTGTATACATTATATCAGTCATTGCTAGGGTGACCATGACTTGTTTTGCATATTTTTTTCCAATGCCCTACTGGCACCAGTGATTCAAAGAGAACCAGTACTCAAAAGACAATTCGTGATAATATGCTGGATCTGACATCTTGCCATTTGTGAATTCTTAATGATAGATATCTTTTTCCCACAGATGACTAGCATCAGTGAGTTTTCTTTCTTCTTTCCTCCAAAATTTAGAAGGTTCTAAGGATGTTCCTTGCAAGTGATATATGAAAGGGGGAAAGAAGTAGAAGATATTCTTATGGGTACTGTGGTTGCTTCAGGTTTAACTATATACCTCATGACCTCTGGATCACATATCAATGCTAATTTTTGTTTTATGTGCTTTCCTAATATATAAGAGAGCTAGGTTAGGAGTCAGAAAAACAGAATTCTGTAGAATACAATGGAAAGAGTTCTAGGCATAGAGTCAGAGGACCAGCATTCAAATCACTTTACTATATACCTCCTATTTGGTCTTTCACAAGCCACTTCATCCCTCTCTGGACCTCAGCTTCTTCAACTGTAAAAATGAAAGGCTTGGATTAGATGGCCTCTCAAGTCCCTTCCTCCTCTAAAATTATGACTTGAACATAAAATGTACTAAGGCAAGTTGATTGGTTCACTTATCTGGGTCTCAATTGTTCTCATCTGTCAAGTCTGGAAGAAAGGATTGTTTAGATGGAGAAAACTGACTTCTATTTTAAGCATGCTGAGTTTTAAGACACATGTTGAAATGAGTAACAGGAAAGTGGTGATGTGGGATTTGTGAGGGACCTATAAAGAACTTGAAACATGTATGGAGATGATCATTAAAACCTTTGGAGTCTATGAAGTTGCCAAGAAGAACCTTTTAGTTTTACACATTACATCTTCATTTCTGAATTTATCTATCTTTCCTCACATATCCAGCAAACCTTCTCTTGTAACAACAAAGAAAAGAGAAAAACAGGGAGAGATTAATTAATCGCTTTGAGTTAAGCCAAACTAATCAACAAATTACATGGGTCTAGCATAGTCACACCATTTTGCCTAGCAATGTGGCAGAAGAAGGACATATATCTTATAAACTGCAGAAGAAGGACAAATATCTATAAACTGCCCAAGTAGATGTCAGGAAGACAGATGGATAGGCATGGCTGCACCAGCTTCTGAAGTAGAGAATGAAAGGAGAAAGAGACCAAAAAGGCAATGACATCTGCCCCAAAATAAGGTAGCAAAGTTAGTAAGGGTTATAAGGAAAGAGGAGCAGAGTAAGAGAGGTCTTAAAGAAGAAATGGGAGAAAATGTAGAAAATGGGCATGAGGTATTTGTTAAGGAGGATGATGAGGGAATGAATAAGAGGGAATATAAGAATCCAGTATGGATAATATGACTTTTGGAGACAGGGTAGTCTTGACTCAGAAGAAGAAAGGAAGAAGTAGAGGAGGAGAGACTATATGTGGGAAATGATTAAGGAAAAGAACAGAGTGAGTGATTATAACAAATCAACTCCCACAGAAGTCAACTAAGTGCAAGGAGAAGAATACAGGAATGAGGAAGCAGACAGGCTGAGACAGTCAGATGAGGCCCTAACAGTAAACAAGGCCTGCCTGTCATTGCAAATCAACCATCAGGGAGACAGGCATCCCTACACATTGCTAGACAGTTCATGGGAGCTGTATCTGCACCTCCCAGCAATGACTTGCAACAGCTCTATCTTATATGGCCCAACAAGGGTCTCAGAAACTTCTTCCTAGGTTCAGTTCAATTCAGCTCACTTCAATTAAGTTCAACAAATGCTCACAGTAGAATCAGCAGGCTTAGACACAAAGATTTGTTTGTTCCCTCTGAGTATTTTCAAACATCTACAAGGATTCAGGCTTTTTGCTGGGTTCCAATGATACAGAGGCAAAAATCAGTAGGGTCTGTCTTCAGGGAGCTCACATTATACTAAACATGGGGGTAGGGGTAGAACTCATACGCAGGAAAATAAAAAAAAATTAGACAATCTGAAGAGAGAAGATTATAAATAATTACAAGGAGGAAAAGGTTTCAGTAGGAGAGGGCACGGAGGGTGAAACTGAAAAGAGGACAGGGATTCTGAGAGGTAGAGGTGAGAGAACACATTATAGACATGAGGGAAAATAGGTGTAAAGGCACAGAGATGGGAGATTCACAGCTTTTAGGTCAGTTTGGCAGGAGGCTAGGTGGGGCAACAGATAGAGATCTTGGTCTGGAATTTGGAAAACTTGAGCTCAAATATGGACTCAGATACTCACTAGATGTTGGACCCTGACCACATCACTTAACCCTGTATGACTTAGTTTACTCATCTGTATAACGAGGAGAAAAAGGAAATGGCAAACCAATTCCAAGAAAACCCCAAATAGGACCACGAAGTGGGTCATGACTGAAATGACTGGACAACAAAAATGTATATGTGTGTATGTATCATGTATTTTGATATAAGCATCTATAAGAAAATAATACATACATATGTGTGTACATATATAATCAACAAACATGCATGCATTATTCAATTATATATGTATATGTGTATATATACAAATATATTTATATATATATATATGTATATATGTCTGTGGGTGAGAGAGAAAGTTTGCTTATAGATGCATAACAAATTGTCTTTCTAGGCTATGAGCTTCCTGAGAGTAGGGACTGACTTGGGTCATTTTCTCTACCCTCAGCACTTTTTGTCTGGCACATACTAGACACTTACTAAGTGCTTCTTGACTGGCTCTGAGGTCCTTTCCAGCTCTAAATCTAGGACCCTATAACTTTCTGAATGTGACTTTGCAAGGCTGGGAGAAAGCCCAGTCATCAGAGTTTGGGATCTTTCTTTAGTAAAGCTCAATGACTCAGAAATAAGAATCCAAAGTTAGATAGTAAGGCCACTGAGGGTTGGGTATTTCAGGGAGAACACAACTTGCAATGACATGCTTATTACTAATGAATGACTACAGGCAGGAAAGGCACGCAAAATCAGGAAAGCAATGACAGGTTGAGAAAAGAGAAAGAGGGACCAGAAGTCACAATGATGATTATGCAGTTTCGATGGGAATGAGAAAACAGTAAAACTCAAAAGACAGGAAATTGTAGTTAGAAGAATTTCAGAAGTGGAAAACCTGAAGGAAGAAAAAGTCTGAAGTAATGATAATGTCTAAAATGTCACTCCCCTTACAGGTAGTAAGAGATGAACACTGAAGTCCATCAGCAATGAATGGTGGGCACTCAGGCATAGACTGAGACCAAAGGCTTTCATTCACGAAAATAAATTGGCGAGGACGGAATGTAATTTGGAGTGATCTAGGGGCAACAGGTAGTCCTTTAAGGAAACTACAAGCATTGGTCCTGCCAACTGCAAATGCCAGCTGAGTCAGTAAGCCCAGACGACCCATGATCCTGACACTGAGCCATCCTTGCAATTAGAGACATCACCCTCATATTACTCCCTCTCCTGAGAGGCTGTGTGGCACTATAGACAGAAAACCAATCTCAGACTTGGAAAGTACCTGGGTTCAGATTTTGCCTCTAATCCGCACTCAGAGTTCCTCAGCAAGTAACCTAACTTCACAATGCCCCAGGTAACCCCTAAGACTCTTACTGATAGAGGAGGTACTGATTTACATTGATGGAAGGAATTTCTCCACAGGGAGGTCACTATACCATTACAATTATAGTTTCAGTAAAAAAAAATGCTCCTTTAGATCATGGGTTATGAATGTGACAATTTATAGAATATCTGAACTATTGTTTGGAATGAAGGAAGACAGAGAAGGAAAGAAGGAAGGGAGAAGGAAAGAAAGAAGAGTGAGAAAAGGAAGGAAGAAAGGGAAAGGAGGAAGGATGAATTTATTTAGGTTTACTATATGACAAGTGCTACAAGAAATGATTTTAAAATATCATCTCATTTGATCCTCATAATAACCCTGGGAGGTAGGTACTATTAAGATCCATATTCTGAAGTTGAAGAAACTGAGGTTAAGTGATTTTACAAGCATAACACACCTAGTAAATATCTGTGGCTAAATTTGAACTCAGGTCTTCCTGACTTCAGAGTCAGTGCTCTATCGATTTCACTATGTAGTTTCAAAAAGTCTGGCACTGGGGAAGGCGTGGCGCGGCCAGCAGACGCAGGGGCAGGCCCAGAAGGTGCGGCCAGCAGAGGCAGACCCGGAAGGGGCCTGATCAACTTGGAGGGCAAGTCTTCCCACCAACCGCAAGGTCCACTATGAGGCCTATCACCAAACGGCTGGGACTGGAAAGAGCAAGGTAAGAAGCAAATACAGGGGCCCCTGTCCTGGACAGCAAATACTCCTGGGGCTACCACTTCATAGCCCAGAAATTTTTTTTAAAAGCCCCTTTCAGAACCTCCAAAGACTAGGATGACAAAGTGAACCTCACTTGCTCCAAACCCCCCCCCCCCGAAAACATAGTAACTCTTGCCCCAGGGCAAAACCTTCTACAGTAAAGGCTTGGGATCCCTAGAGGAAGGGCATGGCTAGGGCCCTGCCTCAAAATGGGTAGAAAGCAGACTACAAAGACAAAGACTCTGGAGTCCTACTATCCTCAGGGGGAGGAACCAACCTCAGAGGGAGACAATGTGGACTCCACACCCACAGCTGAAACTTCAACAGGGAATGGATCCCAAGCACAGAAGGCTCTCCTAGATGAGTTCAAAAGGAACTTTGAAAACAAAATGAGAGAGATAGAAGACAAAATGAATAATTCTCTCAAAACGAAAATAGCAGAATTAGAAAAAACATTATAATGAAGAAAACATCTCTCTAAAAAGAAAAGTGTATGATATGGAAAAGGAGCTTCAAAAATTAACCAAGGAAAATGATTTGCTAAAAACCAGAATTAAACAAATGGAAACAAATAACTCTATGAGGAACCAAGAATTAGCCAAGCAAAACAACAAGAATGAAAAATTAGAAAAAGAGGTAAAATACCTCAAAGAAAAAATAACTGACCTGGAAAACAGATCCAGGAGAGATAATCTGAGAATCATAGGCCTACCGGAAAATCATGATGAAAAAATGAGCCTGGACAAAATTCTCCAAGAGCTCCTTAAGGAAAACTGCCTTGATACACCAGAACCTGAGGGTAAAATAGAAATCAAGAGAATCCACCAGACACCTGCTGAAAGAGATCCCAAACTGTAACGTCCTCGAAATGATGTGGCCAAACTCCAGAACTCCTAGATAAAAGAGAAAATACTTCAAGCGGCCAGAAAGAAACAATTCAAAAATCGAGGGAACACAGTGAGGATTGCACAGGGTTTGGCAGCCTCTACACTGAAAGATCGAAGGCAGTGGAATACAATTTTCCGGAAGGCAAAAGAGCTTGGGTTACAACCAAGGATCACATACCCAGCGAGACTGAGCATATTCTTCCAGGCAAAGAGATGGTCATTCAATGATATAACAGAGTTCCAGACCTTCTTGATAAAAAAGCCAGAACTCAATGGAAAATTCAACCTCCAATTACGAGATGCAACAGTGACTAAGAAAGGTAAACAAGGAGAACACACACACACCCTGCTATTTGATGAGAGCAAACTGGTTATAGACAAGTAGAGGGTATGACTAAAATACACAAAATGATGCTTTAAAAAAATCTTATTAAGGGCTACAAAGGGACTGCAACGGAAGAAAGGGAATGGCTGAAGTGGAAAAGGGTAAATTATGCCACTCATAGAGGCATAAAAACTGTATAGCAGAGGAAAAAAAGGGAGTTGGGAAGCATATGAGCTTTTCCCTCATTGGTTCTGGTACAAGGAGGGAATAACAACCAGTTAAGCATAGGACTCTATGGAGAAGAAACGCAAAAAGTATCATTTTAGAGGGAAAGAGGGGAGGGAGAGGAGCTTCGCATGAGATTTGTTCCTGTCATTCTTGATGCAAAGAAGAAATAGCATACTTCATTAAGTATAAAAATATCCTACAGGCAGTAGGAGGGGGAAAGGGTTACGAAAGGGGGGTGGGAGTGGTTTTTAGGGAGGCAAGTAGTAAGGGGAAAGGGGAGGAAAAGGGAGAGGGGCCAGCCAGTGGTCAAAAGGAAAACTATTAAGGGGGGGAAGGGAGAAGGGAGGGAAAATATGAACATTAACAGGGGCAGGAATAGGATGGGGGAAAGAAACAGATAACAATCATAACTGTAAATGTGAATGGAATGAACTCTCCCATAAAACGGAGATGGATAGCAGAATGGATTAGAAATCATAATCCTACAATATGCTGTTTACAAAAAGTCTGGCACGTCACTATAGTGCCTGCTACTGGAGAGGCTGAGACTTTGTGAGCATGGAGTATCTGAGCTGCAGTAGGACTTAAGCTGAGTAGGTGTCTGCACTAAATCCAGAACCAGTAGTATAAGCCCTCAAGCCTGGGAGGCCACAAGTTTGTTTAGGGGAAGATGAACTGGCCCAGACCAGAAAAAGAACAGGTTAAAGCATTCAGTAAGCAGTAAGATCAAATCTGTGAGCAGCCACTACACTTCCAAGGTGGGGGAGATGGGTAGATCCAGTCTCAAAATTAATAATAATAGTAACAATGATGACAATAATTTTGCACATAGAAAATAAATGGAAGAAACTTAGTTCCTTGGCAATGAAAAGTCAGCTGCCACCAGGGGGAAAACCAGACATCCTGGGACATAAGAAAACCATGCAGGGACATAAAAGCACTTTCTTACCTAATCAACTTTTTAAAAAGTGGGAAACCACTGCTGAAAAAAAAATTAGGAAACAAAATTCAGTTTCTTTTTACTTGAAAAGAAAACCTTCTGAAATTTATTGTCTTGAGGTAACATCCAATAATAATCTGTAAAAAGAATAGGACATAGTCACTTGAAAAGGCTATGACTCATACCACTTTCTTTACCAGGTTGTTTCCTGGAACATTGTTATGTTCTATCCACCAGTAATCCATTAAGAACTTAGGCCATGCCTTCACTTTACAAATTTTCCAGAGGATTCAATAGTTCATAGTTTTATATATCTTGAACTAGAAGAGATTTTAAAGGATTGTATAGTTTACAATGATTGCTCCGAGTAAGTGATGAAAACCTAGGCAAAAAAAAATTCCAGCAAGGGTGAGGGGGCATGTCATAAAACACAAGACTGATTCTGATACCATAAATCATTTCTTCAGGTACACAGTCATCTAGATATGTGCATAGGTCTACAATAATATCCCTGAGACAATGAAAGCTAAGACTCAAGTTCATTATGTCTACAGAGGACAAATTAATCTGATAGTACCTGAGAAAGGGAGAATGTTATTCCAGATAACCTCAAATATTTATGGAAAAAAGCCATCCATAATAGAGTATCAAATTGGCAAAGATGATGAAACATGGGAATGTTGTTCAGTTGTATTTGATTCTTCATGACCCCATTTTTGGAGGTTTTCTTGGCAAAGATACTGGAATAGTTTGCCATTTCTTCTCCAGCTTTATTGTACATATGATGGAACTAAGGCAAAGAGAGTTAAGTGACCTGCCCAGGGTCACAAAGCTAGTAAATTTGAGTAGATTTGGACTCATAAAGATGGGTTTTCCTGACTTCAGACCCAGTGCTCTATGCACTGTCATATAGTTATCCCCCAAAACATGGAAATACAAAATGTTTAAGGAGTTGTGGGAAGAAAGTCAAGCTGACAAGAATTTGTTAAGCACCTACTATATGCAAGGCACTGGGGATACAACAAAAGACAAAAATAGTCCCTGCCCTCAAGGAGCTCAAAATTTAATTCAAACAATTAAGGAAAAACAAAAAAGATACAGACCAGAAAATGGAGATAATCTCAGAGAGAAACAACTAGGAATAAAAGACATCAGGAGGGGGATGGACCAAGATGGTAGAGTAGAAACAGGACTTCCGCACAGCTCTGGCTTCCTCCTTCTCCAATGCATGTAAAAAATTACTCTAAACAAACTTTAGAGCTACAGAACCACAAAGTGACAAAGATAAACCAATCTCCCACTGAAGGAAGCCTGACAGGCCAGCAGGAAGAGTCCAGTCCAGCAAGTTGGGAGCAGAACTCAGTCCCAACTGAGCCTCAGTTTTAGCCCTAGGGAGCCCCAACCAGCTGCATCTGGAGCAGACTTCACCAGAGTAAATCACCAGCAGCTGTAATGGTTTCCAGACTTCTCAATCCACAAATGCCAAAGACAAAGTAAAAGGTTAATGTGGAAATTTGTTGGAACAGGGGGAGCGAGGTCTGGCTGCTACCTCCAGGGTGAGAAGTGGAGAAGACATGGTGGCTGCAGCTGCTTCCCTGTGGCTACTTCCAGAGCTCCTGGCCTGCACATTGTAGGGGGACCAAGTGACCATTCAAAAGGTAATCACTCTTGCTTTAACCTACTTGGATTCTGGATTTCGGTCTTGGGTGGTGGTCCTGGGGTGTGTGGCCAGTGAACCAGAGCTTGTGGGGGCTGTACATAGAGTGCCCTCCTAATAGCTCTGGCAGCTGCAAAAACCCCAGTGATTTTGGACAAAGCTCTCTCCATTGTGGAAGCAGAGTTATATCATGGAAAAGAGCTCAAAAGTCAAGTAATTGGCCACCAATATGAGCAAGCAAGAGAAGCACAAACAGATGATAGAATCCTTTTGGGGGACCAAGAGGATCAAGGCATGGAGCAGGAGGAAGACATTGAAAAAGCCTCCAAGAAAAACATGAATTGGTTACATGCAATGGAGGAGCTCAAGAAAGATTTTGAAAATCAAGTAAGAGAAGTGGAGGAAATATTGGGAAGAGAAATGAGAATGACTCAAGAAAATCATGAAAAGCAAGCCAACATCCTGCTAAAGGAGACCCAAAAATATACTGAAGAAAATAACACCTTAAAAAATAGACTAACTCAAATGGCAAAAGAGGACCAAAAAGCCAATGAGGAGGAAGAATGCTTTAAAAAGCCAAATTTGCCAGATGGAAAAGGAATTTCAAAAACTCACTGAAGAGAATAACGCCTTCAAAATCAGATTGGAGTGATGGGAAGCTAGTGACTTCATGAAAAATCAAGACACTATAAAACAGATCCAAACAAATGAAAAAATAGAAGACAATGTGAAATATCCCACTGGAAAAATCACTAACCTGGAAAATAGATTCAGGAGAAATAATTTGAAAATAATTTGTCTACCTGGAAGCCATGATAAAAAAAAGAGTCTAGACACCATCTTTCAAGAAATTATCAAGCAAAATTGCCATGATATTCTAGAATCAGAGGGCAAAATAGAAATTGAAACAATTCGCTGATTGCCTCTTGAAAAAGATCCCAAAAAGAAAATTCCTGGGAATATTATAGCAAAATTCCAGAGTTCCCACATCAAGGAGAAAATACTGCAAGCAGTCAGGAAGAAACAATTTGAGTATTGTGGAAACACAATAAGGATAACACAAGACCTAGCAGCTTCTACATTAAAGGATAGAAGGACTTGGAATATGATATTCCCGAGGTCAAAGGAGCTAGGACTCCAAGAATCATCTATCCAGCAAAACTGAATATAATGATACGGGGAAAAATATTGTTATTCAATGAAATAGAGGGCTTTCAATCATTCTTGATGAAAAAACCTGAGCTGAACAGAAAATTTGACTTTCAAATACAAGAAGCAAGAGAAGCATGAGAAGGTAAACAGGAAAAAGAAGACATAAGGAACTTACTAAAGTTGAACTATTTACATTTCTACATGGGAAAATGATAATTGTAACTCATAAGACTTTTCTCAGTATGAGGACAGCTGAAGGGAACATACATATATACATATATCATATATGTTCAGGTGTGTATATATATATACACATATATGTGGGAGGATGTATGTGCATATAAATATATATGTGGGTGTAGGCATTTGTATGTTCATGTATACATTGACAGAGGGCACAGGATGAGTTTAATATGAAGGGATGATATCAAAAAAATAAAATTAAGAGGTGAGAGAGGAATTTATTGGGAGAAGAAGAAAGGGATCGATAGATTAAGGTAAATTATCTCATATAAAAGAGGCAAGAGAAAACTGTTACAATGGAGGAGAAGAGAAGGAAAGTGAAAGGGAATGGGACAACCTGATTCACATCAATTTTGGGCTAAGGAGGGAATAGCATACACACTCAATTGGTTATCTTACCCTACAGGATAATTGGGTGGTAGGAGATAACAGGGGAGAGGATAGAAGGGATGACAGCTTGGGGCAAAGGGTAGTTAGAAGCAAACATTTTTGAAAAGGGATAGGGTCAAAGAGGGAAATATAGTTAGTCTTTCACAATATAACTACTATGGAAATGATTTGGGTAACTACACATGTATAATCTATATTGAACTACTTATCTTCCCAGAGGGGGTGGGTGAGGAGGGAAGAAGAAAAAAAAATCTGGAACTCAAAGTTTTGAAAACAAATGTTTAAAAATTGTTTGTTTGGTTGGTATTTTACATGCAATTAGGAAATAAGATATACAGGTACTGGGGTATAGAAACCCATCTTGCCCTACTAGAAAGTTAGGAGGGTGAAGGGGGAAGATATAAGAGAGAACAGATTTGGGGAGGGGATATTCAGTAGGTGTGCTATTTTGAGGAGGGGGTAGGGAAAAGATGGGGAGAGAAATAATTGTAACTCAAAATCTTGTGGAAATGAATGTTGAAAACTAAAAATAAAAAAATTTAAAATTTGAAAAAAAAGACATCAGGAAATGCTTCTTGCAGAAAGTAGATATTTTAGCTGGGACCTAAACAAAATCAGAAAAGGGAGATAGAGAAAGGTACACTGAGACATTACCAATGGAAATGTGAATTGGTTCCATCATTTCAGAAAAATACTCAAGAAACTTAATGGATAGATTATGCCCTTTGACCCAGAGAATGGACCACTGGGCTTATACCACAAGGAATGCAAGGACAGAAAGACAGAACCAATAGCCTGCTAACACACTTGTGGTTTTAATAAAGTTTTTTAAAAGCAAAGTAGATGACAAAAGATTAGGGAGACAAATTGTGGCATATTAAGATAATGTAATATTATCTTGCTCCTTCAAATGTCAAGCATCAAGAAATCAGAGAAATGTAAGAAGAAATTTACAAATTGCTGCAAAGTGAAAAAAGAAGCAGAAGAACAATAATTTCAGTGAAAATAACATTTAAAAGCATATGAATGCAGATTAAAGACATTAGCCACTTTAGGGGCCGAAGGACAGCTTACAAATTACATTTCCCTCTTTAAAATCAAGGCACATACGTGGCACAGTGGATAGGGTACTGCACTGAGAATTAAGAAGACTTATCTTCCTGAGTTTTCATCTGTCCTCTGATCAGAACTTAGTAGCTATTTAGTAACTAAGTGACCCCTGGGCAAGTCACTTAACCCTGTTTGTCTCAGGTTCCTCAGCTGTAAAATGAGCTGCAGAAGAAAATGGCAAACTATTCCAGTACCTTTGCCAAGAAAACCCAAAATGGGGTCATGAAGAGTCAGGCACAACTGAACAACAACAATCTCAAAGTCAAGAGTGACAGACTACAGGTAAAAAAAGGTCACATACTCCGTTAGAATTCATCATGGTGTTAATTGGTTTTGCTCAACTCTTTCACTTAATCCTAAGGGAGGATTCCGCATTGGTGCACATCAATGACTACTGTGTCAACAACAAAGACATTAATAACAATTTTTAAATGAGTGGAACTCATTAATGACATCTTCAAGGGATCTAAGTCAAATGGTCTCTCTAGAAGATGTGAAATGACCAGTTGTGAATAAGCATAGCCCTGAGAGATATGGAGTTCCTCTTTCTGCATGAGTTGAATAGAGTTGATGTTGGTTTTTTTAAAGAGCCTAACATAATACTTTGATGTATTAATAGAATAGTATAATAGTAAATTATCCTTATCTTTTATGTATAATAGCAAAGGTGGATAATGAATCATAGTGTGATGAAGTAGCTTATTATCTCTATTTTTCTCTATTAATATATCCTCTTTGACGGCCTTATGGCAAGGATTCTATTTTTCTAAGATTAGGTAATTACTTTTTGGCTCATAAAGAGCCAGAATGGCTATTCTTTTAAATACCTCACAGGAAAACTTTACATAAGCAACTCGATAGCAGTATTTGGGACAGTCACTCTAGATGGACAATAAGCCATGGGTTAGAATTGGACAGATAGAGTAGGATGAATTGTTTGGGGGAAATCATGCAATATTTCTAATGATACCAAGTTACTCTCTACTGCAAAGACTCATCATTTAAACACAACTATTCCCCTGGAAAAGTTTAGGATTGAAAACTTGGAATATGACAGTCAATACAAAACCAATGTCACAAGGGTACCAAAACA
The DNA here is from genome assembly GCF_028583685.1 of Petaurus breviceps papuanus. Lineage (NCBI taxonomy): Eukaryota > Metazoa > Chordata > Mammalia > Diprotodontia > Petauridae > Petaurus > Petaurus breviceps. The sequence goes on from NW_027185889.1 coordinate 20,586,845, forward strand.
CCTCTGAAATGGTGGCCATGAGTGCATCAAAGTATGTTTATGCTTAAGAAATGGTAAAATAGATATTACCAAAGCAGTGTGTAGTGATATAAAATGAGGTATATCCACCACTTGGTAAGAGTAAGGGGTAACACATGGATCGTCTGAGTGACCTCATGAACTAAATAAATAATGAATGAATAAACAAATAGAAAAAAAACATACATACAAATAGACAAAGAAAATAAGCAAATAAATAAATTAAGCAGTGTGAGGACTCCATTGGTTGGATCTTTGGAGTAAGAGCATTAACAAAAGTTGTTCAATGGAAAAAATGGTATGGATATATTCTAAACTATATAAATGGAGTGTCCACAAGGTCCCACAAGGGATAATTGGTGGGAACCATTTTGTTCAAATAATTATTGTAATAAAAAAATCACAGAAGCATTAAAGAACAAAGTACAGTAGGCATTAATAATCAATTTTTATGGGATCTTAATATGTAAATTCCATGTAGGGTCTAAGTGATCATTTGCTAGTAAGAGCTAATACTTACTCATTGGCGAATCAGTTATGCTTGGGTAGAATAACAAGCTGGAAACATTAGAAGCCTCCAGAGTATTCAGGAGTCTGATTTGCAAACTCCCTAGGATTTTATTTTCCATGCACCGATGACCATGTATCCTGATCTTAACCTGCCTAATCTAACGTTTGAACACATTTTAAGCATCTTTTAACAGCACTTACTTTCATGTCCTTTCCCACTCTTGCCCTCTTCAAAGTTAAACCAGCATTATCAGGACCTTGTGAACAACATAACTTATCACTAAGCCTAAAGGACAGATACTTCCTTTAAATACATAATCTTGTGATTGTTTTGTAACATCAGGTAAATTATGGTTGACCAGGAAAAAAATATTTGGGGAAAACTTTGAGCAGCTGAACAAAGTGATGGAAATAAGAAAAATCTTGATAAAATGTCAAAAATGGATCCAGTGAACATGTATTCCAAAGGTTGACTCATTTCTCTCTCTCTCTTCTGATTTCATTCAAGTACAAAATCTCAGCAAAGGTCAATATTAGCAGTTAGTCTCTTTTTCTCCTGAAATAGCCTCCAAATCTCTGTTCATTTCACAACCACTCATCTCAGGAAAACATAATCCTTGTCAGGAAGCATAAAAAGATTTGGGCTCACTTGATGTGTTTCATTCTTTATTCATGTGGGGAAAAATGGAAATTATTCCCCCCCATCATGCTTATGTATTATTCAGCTGCTCCCCCCCATCCTGATTATTCATTAAATTTGTATCATAAGGAAAGTGAGACTTCAAGGCAAATTTAGGCTTTTTTGAGAAGCTATGTATGTGGCTCCCTTCAACAGAAGACAACTATCTCAGCTAAGACCTTTGTTCATCCATTGTCATTCAATTCATGTTTGAAGGTGAGTAGACAAAATTTGTTTTCACGAATAAGATGCATGAAATGATGATGATGATGACTAATAGAATGTAGTTGCTCTATATCCATGCTCACATGTTATATAATTGAACCTGTCCATAATATTGCATGGAACTAATGGTTTTTAGTAAATACATCTCTGAATTCTAAGAAAAGTGAAAATTTTTAAGTAACAATGAAGGGAGACATTGGATTGAAGTCACTGCAGTCCCCAGGGACCTGCAATTATTTTGATTACCATGATTACCTGACCCAAATGGGTCCCACCAATTAGCCCTACTTCACTATTATCTTCTGAAAACAAATTGTCCCTGAAATCCTGCTTTAGCACAGCAGGATTTTAAATGTAACTTGGAAGGTGGCTATTATGAGACTTTGAATCTTGCAAAGAAAATACTTCAGGGAGAAACAAATCACCTGAATAAATTCTGAAAAATTGGAAACAATATCATAGAACAATGGAATTTGAGAGTTGAAATATGTCTAAATGGGCATCTAATCCAACTCACAAATAAAAGGAATCCCCACTATACCATACCCCCCAAAAAGTAGTCATTCAGCCTTTCCTTGAAGATCTCCAATGATGCACATTATTATTATTACTATCACTTATCATTATACTATCATCTTTCTGTATTATTATTTTCTTTTCATTTCTCTGCATTATTCTTATTTTTAAACAGAAAACATGGCATGGCAGAGGGTCTCAGGCTTAGTCAGGAAGACCTGAGTTCAAACATCATCTCTGCTCCTTACTACCATGGCTCAGTGAACTGGTAGAGACTTGTTTAGTAATTTAACTACTCATCAACCCATTGCAGAATGGGGTGGTAGAGAGAATTCTCTACACACAAAATCTTATATCATTCCCATTTTTGACAATCTCATATCATTTACTCATTCTGCTCATCGAATTCTGTTTACAATTAATTTGTTATGAGCAGCAATTAATTAATTAGGAATAGTAATTAAATAGTTCAAAGGCAAATCTTTATCATTACATTTTATAGTTAGTTTTGTGGAGGATTATTGCACACGTTGATAAAATTATCCTATTACCCTATCGTTCTCATCTTTGGATTTAGTGCAGAAAATAATGGCTTAGGAACAAGTCTCTATCCATGGTTCTGATGTCTTTATTAATTAATCATTTGGCATTTATTATGTGCCTACTATGTGTCAGGGATTGTGTTGGCAGTACAAAGAAAGGCAAAAGAAGTCTCTGTTCTAGAGAAGCTTACCATGTAATGAGGAGACAAACTACAAACAACTACACACAAACAACTTTACAGGATGACCTGGAGGTAATCAACAGATGCAAATGCTAAGATTAAGGCAGACTAGGAAAGGCTTCCTGCAGAAAGTAAGACTTAGTTGAGACTTGAAAGAAGCCAATAATCTACCAGGGCAAATGTTGGAGAGGTTATGCAGAGAGACGTACACTAAGGAATTCTTGGTGGACATGTAAGTTTGTCCAACCATTTTGGAAAGCAACTTGGAATAATGTTAAGAGAAAATAAAATGCCCATACTCTTTGAATCAGAGATTTCACTGGTGGCTATACAACACCCAAAGAGGTAATTTATGAAAAGAAAGACTCCATGTTCACCAAATATTTTATAGCAACACAATTTATGATAGTAAAGTATTAGGGGGAAAGTACATATCAGTTGGCTGGGGAGTAGCTCTACAAACTTTGTTGCATAATTTTAATGGAATATTGCTGAACTATAGGAAAGTATGAATACAACAAATAGTAAGAAGCATGCAAATATATATATATATGCATAAATATGTATGTATGTATAGTAAACAATTAGGCGGGCAGCTACGTGGTGCAGTAGAGTGCTGGGCCCAGAGTCAGGAAGACTCATCTTCCTCAGTTCAAATCTGGCCTTGAATACTTACTAACTGTGTGACCCTGGGCAAGTCACTTAACCCTGTTTGCTTTAGTTTCCTCATCTGTAAAATGAGTTGGAGAAGTAAATGACAAACCACTCCAGCATCTTTGCCAAGAAAACCCCAAATAAGTTATGAATAAGATTGTCTTCAAAGAATTTACCTTCTAATATGGTGAAAGGAAAAACAACATACATAAATTACTAAGTACAAAATAAATCTAAAGTATTTTTAGGAGAAACACTAACCATTGGGGAAATTTTTTTCAAAGTAACTTGTAGGACATGACACTTTTCCTGAGACTTAAGGCAGCTAGTATTTTCAGGTGGTAGAGGTAAGAAAGGAAAGTAATCCAAGCATGGGAGAAAGGCTGTGCAGAGAAAAACGAGTGGTAGATGGAATGTCATAGAGAGAGAGTAGTAAGTAGGTCAGTTTGACTGCAATATAGAGTATGTGAGGGAAATTAATGTAAACTCATTTTCCCAAGATCAGAAAATATTTATGAGTTTTGGGAGCAAAGACAGGCTTATTCATACCTCTCTCTTTCTGGGACCGATAACCTGACTAAATGGTAGACCTTTTATCTACAGTAGACTCTCCATGAAGACATGTCATTTAATACTTTCTTTGCTATCCAAATTCTCAAAATTGGATTCTAGGCAAACAGATCTGAATCTGGGTCCATCTAGAGATCACATAGTACTAACCCCTCATTTTACAGATGGCAGCTCAAGCAGACTAAGTGATTTCCTTGCAGTCACATAGTATGTGCCAGAACAAAAATTTACGTGAAGGTCCTCAAAGTATTCTGATTACAAATCCAACACTTTTTTTTTAGTAATTAGATACAATGTTTGGTGATTTTTTTTCAAGTTGGGAGTTATGCTCCTATAATTAAATTTAAAGATTCAAGCTATATTTTGAATCAGTATTTTTGGAAAATTAGTACTTTGGAAAATGGTTGGCAAAATCAGATAATATTTTTAAAGTGCTTTAAAAAGATAGCAATACAATTACTATGACAGACATAGTTACAATTGAATGTAGGGCTACATAATCTTCCATCCAAGTGCAGAAACCCATCATTAACACTTTAACTACCAGTTGTCCGGCCTCCATCACAACTCTTCCAAGGATGGATAATTTACCACCTCATGAGACATCCCATTCATTATCTAATGACTTTTTAAAGGAAATTCCAAAGAGTCATATATTAGGAAGTTCTTAGATTAAGCAAAGATTCCACCTTCCTGTGATTCTCAACTCTTGGTCCAACATTGCCACCTAAAGTGGTGCAAAATAAAATTCTTTTCTTTTCACATGATGGACCTTCTCATATCTGAAGATATTATCAAAATGAGGTAGACAAAAAGGTCGCAGCTGCCACCAACAGCCCAAGGGAAGGCACTGCCACTCTGACACTGCCTGTAGGCAACTGATAAAAGTAAATAGAGCCTGTGGGTCTGAACCAGAGTTGCCAAAGTTTTTTTTTTTTATTTTTAGCCACTTTCCTCAGGTAGAGGGTTTTTTATATGTATCCCCATTAATTTGCTTTTTCACTTTACATTGGACACAACACTATCATTTTCAAGACCCACAGAGATGGTAAAGAGCTGGAATTGGAATCAGAAAGACCTAGGTTCAAATTCCACCTCTGACAGTCACTAGCTGCAGAACCTGAGCAAACAATAACCTCTCATGATCTCAGTTTCCTTATCTGTAAGTGGAGGGAGATGAATTACATATCTTCTGAGATAATTTCTAGCTTTAAATTTATCTTTATTTTAGATCCTGACCATCATGAAACACATTAGTTAGGCTACCCCACTTTGTGGCATTTTCAAGTTCAATAGGCATTCCATCTATGCCTTTGTGCAAGTCAGTGATATAACACATTGAAGAGCATGAAGTCAAAGACTGGACCCTAGGACACTATACTGACATCAAGACAGTAATGATTACTCTTTGGGTCCAGTTCTGAAGCCAACTAAGTAATGTACCATCTAACCTATAACTCTTTCCCCCCAACAATAGCATGGAAGACATCATCAAATATTTGGCTAAAATCTTGGCAAATGTAAGGACAACATTATTCTCATCTAGTAATTCTACCAGCAAAGGAAATGGGTTGAATGTGATGTGACCTGTTTATAAGGAAGCAATGGTTCCTCTTTCAGATCATTTCTATTTCTAAATATTCACTATACTTTTAATGATACAATTCAGAAATTTTGTCATAAATAAAAACATGTTCACCAAGCTATGGTTTGTAGTCTTCATTCCCTTTCTCTTTTTTCTTAGTCAGGAGAGCTACCCTTCACAGGTTTGCCACACTCTATATTTCCTTGACAACGTGAAGAGTAACTTCTGTATATTCCAGTATTTTTCTCTCCTCTGGGATATACTTCATCTGCATCTAGTTGAATTCAATGACAACTAGATGTACTATTGTTATCTCCTTAATTATTTTCCACATTGCTCTTGATTAGGCAGTTTTTGTTCTATCGTGTCCAGTGTGGATCAAGTGACCTACCTAGAGCTGAGCAGAGAGTGTGATTCAAAGGCATGAATCAAATTCAGGGCTTCTTGGCTCTAATAAAATTATTCAATTCATCAACTACGAGTGAAAGAAAATGAGGCATTCTACACTTGCAGTCTGCAACCTCTCTACCACAAGAAAAAAGTGAGAATTTCACCATGGGTCCCTTCCAGCTAAGATTGGTCACAGGCTATTTTAAGGAATGGCATTCTCATCACTGTGTACATTAATGTCCTGCTTCCAATTCTTCCACTAGACCCCTGGAATTTTTAGGGGGGGCATTGCATGTTTCATGGACCCCATTTAGTTCTCTAGTCAAGCCTCTGAACCTCTTTTCAGAATAATAGTTTCAAATACATAGGATTACAAAAGAAATCAATTCTACTGAAACACAATTATAAAATTATTTTTTAAAAGTAAGTTCAGAGAACTGTATACACTTCTTAGGAATCTCAGTATCACAAAGGTTTTTTATTTGGGCAGAAAAGGGATAAAAGATTTTGAGATCATTGATCACTTGAAGTCATAATGGACAGCTTGGATTCCTTGGAGAAATGTTCCTTCCTTGGAAGAATCTTCCTTATCTTGGGACTGCTTTTATTTTTTGTTATGTCCTTTCCAAGTTAAAAATCATTCTCATTTAGAGCAAAAACAAAGGTAAGAGTGGAAAATCTCTGTTTCCTTTGTGTTATTAGTTATCATCATTCTAGCCACAAGTAGCAGTGATTCTAACCCTTCTTGGTCCTTCCCTTTCCCTAATACAGCTTTTAAAAAATCATCCTCTTTGTTGCCCTTAGCCTTCTTTGCTAGTTTCAACTTCTTATTTTATAAGTCAATCATTTAACTTCTGTGCCTACATTTCCAGACCTATAAAATGGAGATAATGATATTTGAACTAGCTAGCCCCCTCACTGAGTTGCCATGCAGAAAAGGTTTTGCGAACTTTGAAGTTCCATTGAACTCTAGTGTTATAAGTTATTTTAGCTTAATTCTTAACACAAAGAAAAGATTACTTCTATCATAAATTTTCTGAATGGTCCCTGGAAGACCAACACATACACACATACTTCACACTATCAACGTCTCAGTGTATTTTGCTTCAAACATAAACTAAAATTGTATGATTTAGAACTGAACTTGTTAGGGAAAATGAAAATAAAATCCATCATTATATAATTGTTGATTTGTAAAATACATAAAGGGATTTCAATAAGAAAGCAGTTAATGATACTTAATTGTACTGTAGGAGTGCTAAGAGGACTTATGATTTTACTTAATTTTTCAGGTTTATACAAAGTATTTGGTGGGGAAACGGGCAACATATATATGTGTGTATGTACATGTATATATATATACATGTATACACACATAGATACAAAATTGTGTATGTGTGGTGTTTTTAGTTATTTTCAGTCATATCTGATTCTTCATGACCCTATTTGGGGTTTTCTTGGTAAAGATACTGGAGTGGTTTATCATTTCCTTTTTCCAGATCATTTTATAGATGAGGAAACTGAGGCAAACAGGATTAAGGGACTTGCCCAGGGTCACACAGTTAGTAAATGTCTGAGGTTAGATTTGAACCAGGTCTTCCCAACTCCAGGCCCAGAACTCTATCACTACACTACCTAGATACAAATAATTAACCAAAATTAAATAGGCCCTTACCTCCAGAAGCTTGTATTTTTAAATTGTGTTATCATTTTTTTAAAGCAATCAGGGTTAAGTAACTTGCTCAAGGTTACACGGCCAGGTGTTTCTGGGTGGGTGCTAAGTGTCTGAGCCTGGATTCGATCCCCAGGTCATCCCGACACTGGAACCGGTGCTTTTACTCGCTGTGCTACCTGGCCGCCCCTATGTTATCATTTTTAGCTTAGTGGTAACTCTGAGCTTCTGGGATCCTTCCCCTTACCCCAATAGAAACTCATCATTCTGCAAGATGACATCCGTGCTAAAATTCCCATCTCCTCAGCATCCTCCCCTCTGATTGGAGAAGGTAGAGGTTAGATATTGGAAAACTGCTCCCTAATCTTCCATCATGTAAGGAGAACAATTAAAGAATTCATGTCATCATTTCCCGCCTAACCCCCTCTATTTCATGATCCCTAGAAAGCCATCATCCTGAAAGATGAAATCAACTTTGAAATTCACACTTTTGAGATCCTTTCTTTTTTGAGATCCTTTCTTACCCCAGATTCAGGACTTCATCATGACCCACACATTGGTTTCCTCCTTTTCCAGCTTATTTTCATGTATCGTCTTCTCCCCTTAGATTATTACCTTAAATTTTTCTTTAAATCCTCAACATTTAGCATCTCTAGTTCAGTGACCTGAAACAAATTCCTTCACTTTTTCAAACCTCAATTTCCTCATTCGACATAATCGAATTCAATTTAACACATTCATTAGTGTCTACTATGTGTACAGTTCTGTCAGGTGCTAAAGATAAAAAGAGAGGTCCACAGCTATATCTAACGTGATATGGTTTTTCACTCTGAGAAAATCTTCATGCTGAACAACTTCATTTAAGCTCAGAGGCAGAACCAGTTAGATTAATTACAAGAAGTTAGATTATTGACAACCACAGAAGTTTGATATGCCTTTATCAAACTGTACCTTGATATTTGTTATTTTTTATCCTGCTCAAAATTGTAATACTGTTTTCCTGTGGTATAAGTAATTAATAATTAGCTAATATTTGTTCATTTAAAAGAATTGTATTTTGTTGTGGCATATGAATGTAATGGGATATTACTGTGCCATAAGGAACACCTAAATGTGCTAAACATAGAGGAACTACAAGACTTATGTGAACTGGTGCAAAGTGATATAAGCAGAGCTAAGAAGGCAACGTTTATGATGGCCACTGCAATGGAAATGGTGACAATAATAATCCCAAACCAACTGAAAATAAGTGTTGCAAAATTATAGAGGATATGCTCAACACCAAAAAGGAACTATGAGAAGACATACGAAAAATGGACATAAGTAATTGTGACAATAGTAAAAGTTCATGTGCCTAACGCTTCAAATTTTATAAAGTTAATTCCACTATACCCTTGAAAGGTAGACAGTGATGACAGTACTGGCCCCATTTTACAGATGAGTTAGTTGAGACTTGGAGGAAGTTCACTTGTAAGAGCCAAGACTCCCCTGTGTTTGCTGACTCCAATGTCTTTTACTTTCCAAGGCACTATTATGTAGCATTTGGCCCAATGGGTCAAATAAAGCCCACAGCCTTTCTCCTGAAGTAAAGCCAGCAGTCAGTACACACAAGTCGACATGAACTGACTTCAGTTTTTGTTGCCAGACTTGTGGTGCTACTTGAGCTACTTTGATGTTTCCCTATCTGCATTTCCCATAGTGAGGGTCCATCTCCAATCATCCTGATCTATAACTTGCCACTGGACCCAGATGGCTCATTTAAATCCAATTCACTTGCAAGCCATGACATCACTTTACTGATGTCATGGTCTGTATCTCGTCAATGGACCCAGATGGCTCCAGAGGAGAAAGAGAGGCTGTTGACTTTGCACAGCCCTCCCTCACTTAAATCCAATTCACTTTCAAGTCATGACATCACCTTCCTGGTGTCATAGTTCTCTTCAAGAACAAAGGACAAACAATGCCCATACTGAAAAGTCTCAGTTCATCCTTACATATGTGGGGGTAAGACAATTCCAAAGCATCCCATTACCTGTCCTCGAGGAAGGTGTCCTTGCTATTTCTAATGAACAAGGCTTCTTTGTGACTGCTATGTCTGTGAGGTCACTGAGGCCATTTTCATTTTCAGCAGAAAATGGATCAAGGGAAGCAGATGGCACCATTTCCAACGTATAATTTCTCTTCTTTGGATAGGACTCCTGAAATAGAAAAAAAAAAAAGCAACTCCATGATTGAAAAACTCAGCACCATTTGACATGTATAACACCCAAAGGGACAACCAGCTTGGTGGTTCCTTCCAAAACTGATGGCATCTGTATGAGGAGGACAATGTTTAGCTTCCCGATATCTGGGAAGAGTTTTAAAGATTACAAACCAGATCATTATCATTTAACTTACATTCCAATTGGTGATGAAAGTTAGCGTTAAATTCACAAAAGTCTGGCCTTAAGACCTGTTAGAAATATACTGGACTTTAAATACATAAAATGCAAAGGACCCTAAAGATAACTAATTATATTGGAATAGTTTTTTTTAAATGTTATCACTTTTTAAATCCACAGACCCCAGACTAAGAACCTCTGATCTAAAGCGATAAGTTGCAGAGGTGTCATTCTACACTGGTAGGTTAGTCAGTCCTGATACATTTTAATACATTGCCTGCATCTGATACTGCTAACCATTCTCTCCTCCTGGATACTTCCTTCTCACTGGGTTTTCATGACACTGCTGTTTCCTGGTTCTCCTCTTACCTATCTGACCACTTTCTCATTTTCTTTTGCTGCTTTAATCATATCATGCTCTCTGAGCTGTGGGCATTTTCCAAGATCCTATCCCAGTTTCTTTTTCTTTCTACTTTCTCTCTCCTGGCCAACTTCATCTTCTCCCTTGGGGTTTAATATTATCCCATGCACATAACTCATGAGAACTCACAAATATACACATAGATAGAAAGTTACAGATATAGGTAGGTGTATGTGCATATATATATATATATACATATATATATACATATAGTATACACACACAAACACATGTATGGCAATATGTATGCATGTAGTCCTAGCCACTATCCTGAGCTCCAATGCCACATCACCACTTACCTACTGGACATTCCAAACTGAATGTCCCACAGACCGGTCCCAAATTACTCTCATTATCCTTTTATCCCCAAATCTCCACTTTTCCAACTTCCCCCTTTTATCAAATATACCGCCATCATTAAGTGGTCGCCAAGTTCCTAAAACTGACATTATCTCCTTACTACACATATCCAGTCAATTACCAAAATTTGCCATTTCATAGGATTTAGCGCTGGAATAGAGATTATAAATAATCTATTTTAATTATCTATTATATTTAATTATATTTAAATAATCTATTATAAATCAAACTCCTCCATTTTAAAGAGAAAGAAACTGATGCTCTAAAAGGTGAAGAGATTGACCCAAATTGACATATGAGAGGAAGTAGCAGAGCCAGGTTTCAGACTTCTCATTCCAAAAGGAATGCTCTAATTACTCCATCATATATGATACAGCAAAGCTCCAATTAAGCAGTCAAATTCATTCTACTTTCATATACTTTACTATCAAGACAAAAAAAAACATATTAGAAGAAAATATCAGAGAACTGAGTTGTCCTTTCCTCATTCTACCCCCTCCCCCCCAAAAAGAAAAAAAAAGTCCTTTAAGGACTTCTCTTAGGCTCAATATAGTTTCAACTGTATCTCTTTTACTTTATGTCTGCACATGTTTTTATTTTGGACCTGGTCTATGACCTCTTTGGTATAGAGATCTACCTCTGAGGGAGGAAACTCCCTCTATGAATACCAGCAACTGTTCTACACCTTCCTGTGTAGAACTGTGTGACTTGCTGCCTGTGTGACTTGCTCAAAGTCACAAAGCCTGAATACTTCAGAGACTTCAGAAATGGGACCAGAACCTATCTTCTTAACTCTGAGGCTATCTCTTCACGCATTAAGTCATGTGTCCCATTGCATCCTGGGCCATCTCCAGTCAACATGATGAATATCTGCCCACTGGACCCAGATGGTTCTGGGGGAGAAAGTGAGGCTGGTGACCTTGCACAGCCCTCTCTCACTCAAATGCAAGTCATGTAATCATCTCCCTGATATCATGGTCCTCTTTGAGAATAAAGGACAAACACAACAACTGTATGATGAAAATTCATGGTAAGAATAATGACCTTTTGATAACCCCAAGATCATCAGTCATCAAATGTTCATTTATTTCCGCTAGAATCTACATACCCTAAGGAAAGCCATCAGGATAGAGAGAGGGCTGCTATTCATGCAATGGTTGTAGACACTTAGATTTAATCTAGAAAAGAGAGGACTTTAGGGACCATGATAGTTTTTTTTTCAAATATTTGAATGATTGTCATTAGGAAGAAGAATACAATGTATTCTGCTTGCCTCAGGGTCCAAGCCATGTATTGGAAGGATTTTACCTAAATTTTATCCAACATCTTCTGACAATAAGAAATGGCCCTCCTATCTCACAATGTAGTAAAATCCCCAATTTCTAGAAATACTCAGGCTGAACATAGATGAGGATCATGGAAGACTATTGTAGGAAAGCACCTTGCAATCATAGAGAAAGTATAGCAAATGATCTCAAAGATCCTGCTCAGCTTGAAGAAATCCTATGATCCTATATTTTTAAAAAGAGTTCAGATCAGTCTCTATTCAGAAAAGCAAATAAACTAGAATACCCATTTTAGTGATCAAAATCATTTCAAAATCTTGTTCCTATGGTAAATCACAGAATCATGGAATTTGAAATCTGGGAGAGGTTGCAGTCACCATCCAGTCAAATTCATAAGTCAAAGGAATTTCCTATATAATATATTCAACAACTAGCTGTCTAGCCTCTGCTTAAAAACCTTGAAAAAGTGAGAAATCAACACTTCTCAAGGCATTCACTACACTTTGGGGAGCAAGAAAGGTACTTCTGATCAGAACCCTAAATAGGTCTCTGCAACTTCTAACCATTGTTCTTGTCTCTCTCTTCTAGGGCTAAACAGAATAAATATGAACCTTCTTTCAACACAACAGTCCTTTCACATATTTAAAGACAGCTACCATACCCTGTTCTCCCAGTCTTCTATGGGCCATATATACTCAATTCCTTCAACAGAGCTTTAAATGTAATGAACTCAAGACTCCTCACCATCCTGGTTGCCTTCTTTTGAACAATCAACAGTTTTGTAATACAATTCTTAAATTGTGCTGCCCCCATACTGAAAACAGTATTCCATATGAGAATTGGCTAAGACAGAGTACAGTGGGACTGGCATCTTCCTTTCCTAGAAGCTATATCCCAAGACTGAAGTAGCTACTATACAAGACACTCGTGACATTTACTGAAAACATAGTACACTAAAATCCCCAGATTGTTTTCAGAATCGCTGCCTATCCATGCCTCATGACTTATAATTTTTTTTACACCCAGTACCTGCTGAATCTCATCATATTAGATTCATCTCAATGCTCTCCAAGGGTGGGGAACCTGTGGCCTTGAGCCCATATTGGTCCTCTAGGTCCTCAAGTGCAGCTCTTTGACTGAATTCAAACTTCATAGAACAGAGAGCCATACTTGAGGACCTAGAGGGTCACATGTGGCCTTGAGGCCGCAGGTTCCTCGCCCCTTCTACCCTTTCTGTCAAGTAAACCTTCCAGGTCTTCCAGAGAGGCTTCTTGCTACAAAAAGGAGACGAGTTTGAGAGTTCTAGAGGTCTCTTCCAAGGTTAGAATCCTGTGATTCTTTGACATCTCTTAAAGTACCACTGTAACAACTCATTTTTTTAAATGCAGAAATGCTTTTCTATAGCAGACAACTGAAGATTTCAAATCTCTTCTAAGTCACAGTAATAATCAAAAAGGAAAGCCCTTGATAGGACAACTTTTAGCATGTTAGGGGGAAAAATAACAGTTGACTTTCCAGAAGGTTCTGAAAAGCCTTGAGCTAATTAAGAAATATTTACCACATTAGCTCACTTTTCTGAAATATAATCCTCTGGAAAAGCAAAGCATCTCAGTGCAAGAGGTTAGTATTAATGTGGTTTAATTACCACCTAGAGAAATGACAAGTTCACAGCATTGAGGATGCATAAATAGACCTAATAAAGGAGGCTTGGGTTCAAGCACTGTTTGTTAATTAGAACATCATGCCTTTCTGACAGCATGGAAGAGTATTCTTTATTTTTCTAGCCTCTTCATTGCTTTCCTTGAGTAAAGATAGTGGATGAAAAGGTTCAATTGAGGGAAAAGCTAAGTGGAAAAAGGAGGGTGAAAATGAGGTAAATATCCTCTGGATGACACATTCAGATAACAAATGGAGAGGGGTTCACATGAGATAAGTTTGGAGTTTCACGTCCTCACCTCATCTCCAAACATTTCTAATTCCGTTTGGAAACTCTGAGCAAAATCAACACGACTAAAATACAAGAAGGAACAGTTGATGGGAGAGACTGAATGGCAGAGTGAAGAGAGCCTTGGGACTAGACTCATATGACCTGGGTTCAAATCCAACTTTTGATTTTTACTGCCTGTGTGACTTTAAGCATGTCATTCAACCTCTTTGGGACTCAGTTCCCTCTTTTGCAAAAGGAAGTGGTTGACCTGGCTGACCTTTAAGGTCTCTTTCAACTCTAAATCTACAACATCATGATCCCTTCATGAGTAGATATGAATCAAATCAGTGTCAACAAAAGCAGAAATGTTTATTATAAATTTGATATAAAATTTAATCAAGCATTTATTAACTGCCTAGTATATACATATGTGTGTGTAGACGTGTGTGTGTGCATGTGTGTTTGTGTATTCATAATCATTTTTGTCATATAGGTTTGGTTAGGGAGGCTTTCAAAGATGCTGTAGGCATTTCCCCTAGCCCCTGCATTTTGACTATTTGAATTAAAGGGACTTGAAGAATTTCATGCAGCAGGCTTTAGATCCTAAATTTACCAATATGTATTCAGTATGTATTTGTTCATAAAGTATTCATTCAACGAAAAAGCAACGAGGATCTACCAGGTTCATGGCAATGTGCTAGATATTCTTATGGATAATGAGCATCATACATGGTCCCTTTCCTCAATGAACTTGCAATCAAGTAAGAAAGAGACTAGCTGTATCAACAAATACTGAAGGAACCATAAGAGAGTTGAATAACTGCATGAAACACCAGTATGAACAATGGGGGTGTGTCTAGGCTTTGCATATCCCCAGATCACCTAAGAGGGAGGTACCCACCCATATGTGAGGAGAAAGCAGAATGTCTTCTTTCAGAAGCAGATCCCTGCCATCTTCCACATAGGTACCTTCGTTTTAAATGGATAATCTTATAATTTAATATTTATTGGTATAGCTAATAAGTGCTGTGTGTGCATACACACACAGGAGGTCTCTAAGTAAAGACTAATGACAATTGGTTGAGAATGCTATAATGGAAATTCTCTGGAGGTCCTCCACATGAGACTCTAAAATTCTGTGATTCTATGAATTCAGGACCTGGAAAGACCACAGGATTTCCTACATGGAGGGGACCTCAAAGGCCATCTTACCCTACCCACTGCTTAGCAAAAAAAAAAATTCTCTACAAGGTAACTGACAAGTTGCTTTGAAAGCTATGGTAAAGACCACCCACCATGTGCAGAAGCACCTTCTTCCGCTTTATGAGAGCTCTGGTTTTTAGGAAATTCTTCCTTATAGCAATCCTAAGTCTGTCTCTCTGTAACTTCCACCCATTGCTCTACAAGAAATAAGAAGATTCTAGTGCCAGCTCATTAGCAAGTCATGAGACTTATTTTTCTGGATCTCATTTTTAGTGGCAAATGGAGGCAGTCAGGCAGGATGAATTCTTTCTAGATCTGCCCTGTGGAGATCAGGTACAAATCCTCTTATATTCGACAAATCTTCAAATATTCGAAGTCATTTATCATATGTCCCTAAATTGTTCTCTGATTAAGGGTAAAAATTCAAGTTCTTACAATCTGTCCTCAGGCAGCATGACACTGAATACATTCACCATCTTGCCTACCCTTCTCTGGATGTGTTCCTGTTTATCAAGGTTCTTCCTCAAAATTGGTAGCCAAAACTGATCATAATACTCCAGACGTGGCCTGACCAAGACAACATGCAGAGAGACTATCCATGTCTCATTTCTGACAACAACTTCTCTGCCAGTTGGGCCTCAGATCACATTAGATTTATAGGCTACCATTAAACAATAGGACAGAGAAGCAGTGAGCCTTAAATAATGAGTGGGATTTAAACAAGCAGAGAAGAGAAAGAAAGGCAATCCAGGTTGGAGGCAAGGGGACATAATAAGAGGGGAGAAGAGAAGCAAAGGCAGAGAGGATGGAACATAAAGTACAGGGTCAATGAATACAATAGTCTGACTACTTCAAGGAGTTTGTGTTGCTGAACAGACAGATGAAAGTTGGATAAATTAATTGGGACTAGGTGGGACAGACGCGTCAATGTGGAATCAAAGAACTTTGAATTGTAGGAAGATAGTAGTATGTATAGATCTAGAAGGGGTCTATACATAGGTATAGACTATAGGTCCCCTATAGAATATAGGACCCCTAAAAATACTCTACTAATGCTCAGAACTGAACCAATACATAAACACTTGCAAAGTGCCTACTGTGTGACAGGCACTGTGCTACCTGCTGAGGATACAAACAGAGGCAATAGTCCCTGCCCTAAAGGAGCTTCCAGTCTAAACATATACAAAGCAGCTACATACAGGATACACAGGAAATAAGTAACAGAAGAAAGGCAATGGAATGAAGAGGAGTTAGGTAAGATTTCCCTTCGAAGGGGGAATTCTAGTTATTACTTAAAGGAAGCTAGGAAGGTCAACAGTCTGAGAAGATGAAGGAGAACACTGGAGGCCTGGGGGACAGTCAGAGAAAATGTCTGGAGCTGAGAGATAGAGTCTGGTTTATGGAACAAACTAGGACTCCAGTGTCACTGGATCAAAGAGTACGTGTCAGGAATAGGGTGTAAGAAGACTGGAAAGGTAGGAGGAGGTAAGGTTGTGAAGAATTCTGAATCCTGAACAGTGTTTTGTATTTGCTCTTAAAGGCAATAGGGAGCCCTGGAGTATACTGAGTAGGGGTTGATATGATTGTACCTACACTTTAGGAAAGTAGCTTTAGTGACTTAGTGGCTGAATGGAGGATGGATTGAAGTGCAGAGAAGCGTGAGGCAGACTAACTCATCAGCAGGTTATTGCAATAGTTCAGGCATAAGGCAATGAGGGTCTGTACTAGAATGGTGGTAGTGTCAGGATAGAAAAGGAGGCATTTTCAAGAGATGTTGCAAAGGTGAAATTGACAGACCTTGATAACAGATTGGATATGGAGGGTGGAGTGAGAGATAGTTAGGAGTCCAGGATGTCGTATAGGTTGTGAGTCTGTGGAGTGAGAGGATAGTGTTGCCCCTCTACAGAAATAGAAAAGGCAGGAGGTAGGGAAGGATTAAGTGGAAATTCACCCTTCCAGTCTACTTCCAAATGGTAATTATTACATATTAATGCCATGATTTAAAAAATAACCACAAAAATGATGATTAAGTTGCCCTTGTGAGAGAGAACTATTTTGCTTGGGTCTCTGTATCCTCATTCCTTATCACAGTACCTGTCACATTGTATGAACTCATTAAAAGCTTGTTAACTGACAGATTTATATCACAAAATCTTTGAAATGGAAAAACCCAAGAAGTCATCTAGTTCAAGCTAAAGTATGTAGAAATGCCTCTACAATAACCACAAAAGGTCACATTACAAACTCTACAGGCACATTTCCAGTGACAAGAACTCACTAAATCACAGTGACCAAACTATTTGAGGCACCACACATTGTTAGTGGGGTCTTCCTTCCTTTAAGCTATGATCTGCCCCTGAAATGGCCACTCACTGTTCCTACTTCTGCTTTCTAGGACCAAGTGGAGTAAGTTTAATCTTTCCTCTGCCCCTCAAATACTGATCTCTCAGTCTTCTCTTCCTCAGACTAAATAAATCTAGTTTCTTTCCACTTTTTTTCTCATATTGTACTTACTTTCTTTGTTTTACTGGGTTGTCATAGACAAAGATTCATAACCAAACAGCTGGTCTTACAGACAGGAAGCAATTTATCACTGCAACTATATTTGGAACTTGCTAGTATGACAAATCCTTGTCAGTGCCTATGCTCTGCTAGTATAGCCTTTGAGATCCCATGGTCACCTCAACACTGTGAAGAAGCATCAGAACTAGATTTGGTGAAAGCCACTATATAATAGGAGGACATATTATATAATGACTTCAAGAAGTCATAGAATTTGGATGAGGGAAAAAAAAAACATGTCTCTTTTCACCAGCCTCTATTTGAAATTTAACATTTTGATGATGAATATATAGGTAATAAAAATATTCCAAGAAAGCGGTCCATAACTTTCAAGAGACACCAAAATAATGCATGGCTCTTAAGAACTCCCAGTCAAAATATCTCCAGGGTCCCCTCAAACTCTAAATCTCATGATCACTGTCCAATCTCCTTACTACCATTAATGGTATGTTACTACCAGCTGCCTTGTGATGCAAGCTAGTAATCTCCCCACTATTTCTACCTCTCCCCCACCAAGAACATTACCTTTCTTAGCCTGCATATTTAGTTTATTTTTTAAGTCCTGTAAACTGTAGCTCCATAATGAATGACCCTTAGAACATAACATTTTCTTGCCTATTCCACAGCTAAAATTCAGGTTTTAATATTCTTCACATCAGCTACAAGTAAAAGTTCCAAGGTTATTTTCCCCATCTTTGCCAAGCAGTTCAACCTATACAAAACCATTAGAATAGCCTCCTCAAAGACCATTTTCTATGTCATTCTTGCCCTGAAGAACCCACAGTGGCTTTCTATTACCTTATGCATCAGAATGAAACTCTTTGGATTAACTTAAGGTACCGCAATCTTACCAAGTCTATTTCTCCTGAATCCTCTATATAAGCCCTTTGCTGCAGATAAATGTACTCATTCATTGTTCCTGGCATACAACTTGATTATTTCTTTTTTGGTACATGTGTTCCCATCTCTTTTCTATCAATATAAGTCCCTCACCTTCTTCAAAAGATAGCACATTCTTGGTATAACACAAAACTGAAAAGAAAATGAGAGTCCATTGATTGGGCTCAGCTAAATAAATTACATGCTACATGGAAAAGAAGAACAATGAATTCAGAATCAGATATATCCTGAGCTCTGATGTATAATCTGTCAAACCCTGGGAAAGTCATATAAACTTTCTGAACCTCAGTTTCCTTGTTTGTAAAATTAATGGGCTGAATTAGATAGCACTTAACATTGCCTTAGCTCTAGATTAGAAATTGAAGAATGGTATCTGATTCCTTGCTGAGTGAAAAGAAGTAGCCTAAAATTTCTTGTTAAGGAAATGTATGATTGGAAAATGAGGCTGATCAATCAACTGACAAGAGTAAGAGGTTATATATCAATAGGTCAAGTCCCACAATAGTAGAGAATGAGCCTGTTATAGTGGTTAGGGTATTGGACTGGGAGTCAGGAATGCTTGAGTTAAAATCCTGTATTATATTCTTAATAGCTGCATGACCTGGCCAAGTCACTTAATGTCTCTAGACTTCACTTTCCTTATCTGTAAAACAGGGAAATTAGATTCAATGGCTTAAAAGATTTCTTCCAGATATAAATTTGTGATTCTATTATCCTACTCAAAGAAGGTTTTCTTTTCTTTTTAATTTATTGACATATTTTTGTTTTTAATCAACAAACAGTTCCCAATAAGTACTCAAATAAACAATCTTACAAAAAACATTCCTGGAAGACCACTTAACAAGCATAAACAACATTTTTAAAATGTTATTTTTTTTATTTGGATAGTATGTTATTAATGTTAACCATTATTTTAGATTAGAGTTTTGTGGTCTTTTCGTGTTGACTTGACTTTGTTCACACTGTTGTAAGCATGTGTATATTCTTAAACCTGCTTTCTTCACCTAAGGAGCATAGAATTATGCTAGAAGAAATCCTTGAGCCCATATAATTGAGGGTTTCTTAAACTGGGCTCATAAACTTGAATATATTTTGGAAAATTATTTTGATAACAGTATTACAATATGATTTTATGATTCTATGATGTTATTTTATGCACAAAATATTAATCTGAGAAGCAGTCCACAGGCTTCACCATACTGCCAAAGGAGTCCATGATACAGATATAAAAAGGTGAAGAACCTCTGTTCTAATATGCGATTACATGCACATTGTATCTGTGATGACTGACTTTGATAGACTGGTCTCCTCTCAGCGATGCAATGTTATAACACAACTCCAAAGGACTCATGAAGGAAAAGGCTATCCACATCCAGAGAAAGAATTATGAGGTCTGAATGAAGATTGAATAAAAGTACTAGCTCCCTCTCTTTTTCATTTTGTTTTGTTTCTTCTTCCTCATTATTCATTCCATTAATTATAATTCTTCTTTATAACTTTACTAATGTTTAATATGAAGGTATATGTAGAACCTATATTGGATTGCATATCACCTCGGCGGGAGGTGAGGAGGTAGGGGTGAGAATATTTGGAACTCAAAAACTTGTGGAACTGAATGTTGTAAACGAATAGTAAGTAAATACATTTTTTTTTAAAAAAAGAACCTCTGATCTAGTCCAATGCTTTCGTTTTACACATGAGGGAACTGAGGCTGTACAAGTTTCAATGATTTACCCAAGGTCATTCAGGTACAAAAGCCAGAGGTGAGATTTAACCTAAATTTCTCCATTCCAGACGAGCCTATTACCACTCTATCACTTCACAGGAGTCTGCTCTTTCATTCCTGAATTCTTCATACTTGTCCTGCCTTCTGTTGAGATAATATCCACTACACTTATATGTCAGGTGGAAATTTTTGGCTACTCCCCAACCCAAAGCACATACTTCGCTTTCAGCTTTTTTTCTTACAAATAATACTACTAAGAATATTTCTCTATGTTATTTTTCTTTTTGTAAATATCCTCATTGGGATATCATACCAATAGTTACATCTCTAGATAAAAGGAAATGAACAAAAAAGTAACATTTCTTATATAATTCCAAGCTCTTTTTCCATAATGCTTGTACTGATTTACAGAAATGCCAGCAATGAATGCCTAGCTATATCCCAATAACCCCTTCAAGAGTGTGCTTTTCCTGTGGGGGAAAAGAATTGGAAACTGAGCTTGGGGCTCCAGCTTCCACCTTCTCCAATTTATGTAAATGTGACTCTGAAGAAATTTTGGAGCTACAGAACCCACAAAATCACACAGAGAACCTAACCTCCCACTGAGGACAACTGGGCAGGCCAGCAGAAAGCAGCCAGAACAATACTCTGGGAGCTGAACCCAGCCCTGCACAAGCCCTAGGTTTTAGCCTCAGGGTGGCCTGAGCAGCCGCTGGCTGGAGGGACTTCAGATCACCAGATCACCAGCAGCTGTGGCGGTTTCCAGAATTAAGAATACATAGATGCTAAGGACAAAGTGAGAGGTCAGTGGAGTGTGGACTTTGGGACCCAGTAGTTGGAAGCGCATTGGCTTTTCTCCCTGGGGCGAGAAGCCACTGAGGGCTGTGGCAAGGCAGCTGCACCATGAAGCAGCTGCAGTTCCTGGCCTGCAGATTGTAGGGGGACCAAGCAACCAGTCTGAGAGGTAATCGCTCTTGCTTTAACCTGCTTGTATCTAGATTGCAGTCTAGGAAGGAGGTCCTGGGGTGCGTGACCAGCCTGACAGAATGTGTGGAGGCTTCAGAGAGGGCACCCAATTAATACCTTTGGTAGCAGAGAAAGCCCCAGTGATTGCAATAAAGCTCCCTTATCTGGTAGCAGAGTCGTACTGTAGCAAAAAGCTCAAAAGTCAAGTAGTTGACTGGCAACATGAGCAAACAAGGGAAGCAAAGAAAGCAGAGCAAGCCAACTTTACCCTCCTATTTTGGGGACAAAAAAGATCAAAGCATGAAACAGGAGGAAGATGAGAAAAATACAAGCTGGTTACAGGCCATAGAGGACATTAAGAAAGATTTTGAAAACCAAATAAGAGAAATGGAGGAAAAATTGGGAAGAGAAATAAGAATGATGCAAGAAAATAATGAAATGAAAGTCAACAACCTGACTGAAGAAAATAACACCTTAAAAAATAGACCAACTCAAATGGCAAAAGAGGCTCAAAAAGGAAATGAGGAGAAGAATGCCTTAAAAAGTCGAATTTGTCAGATTGAAAAAGAATCTTAAAAGCTCATTGAAAAGAATCATTCCTTCAGAAATAGATTGGAGTAAATGGAAGCTAGTAACTTTATGAGAAATCAAGATGCTGTTAAACAGATCGAAACAAATGAAAGAATAGAAGGCAAGGTGAAATATCTCATTCAAAAACCACAGACCTGAAAAATAGATCCAGGAGATATCATTTAAAAATTATTGGACTGCCTGAAAGCCATGATCAAAAAAAGAACCTAGAAATCATCCTTCAAGAAATTCTCAAGGAAAATTGCCCTGATATTTTAGAACCAGAAGGCAAAATAGAGTTTGAAAGAATCCACCAATCACCTCCTGAAAAAGATCCCCCCCCAAAATCTCTTAGGAATATTATAGCCAGGTTCTGGAATTCCCAGATGAAGGAGAAAATATTACAAGCAGCCAGGAAGAAACAATTTGAATATTGTGGAAACACTATCTGGATAACACAGGATCTGGCAACTTCTACACCGAGGGATCGAAGGGCTTAGAATATGATATTCCGGAGGTCAAAGGAGCTGGGATTAAAACCAAGAATCACCTACCCAGCAAAACTGAGTATCATGTTTCAGGGGAAAATATGGTCCTTCAGTGGAATAGAGGACTTTCAAGCATTTTTTATGAAAAAACCAGAGTTGAATAGAAAATTTGACATTCAGATACAAGAAGCAAGAGAAGCATGATAAGGTAAACAGGGAAAAGAAATCATAAGGAACTTGTCAAAGTTGAACAATTTACATTTTTACATGGAAAAATGATAAATGTAACTTATGAAACTTTTCTCAGTATGAGAATAGTTGAAGGGAATAGAAATGTATATATACACACACACATATACATATATATAGGAGGGTATATGGGCATATAAATACATATGTTAATGTATGTATATATGTGTACAGGTATACATAGATAGAGGACATTTAATTTAATAGAAATTTAATTTAATAGAAAGGGATGATACTTAAAAGGTGAAATTAAGAGGTGAGAGAGGAATATAATGAGAGGAGGAGAGAGAGACAGAATGGGGTAAACTATCTCATATGGAAGAGGCAAGGGAAAATGGTTACATTGGAGGGGAAGAACAGGAAGGCAAAAGGGAGAGCATCAACCTTATTCTTATTGAATTTGGTTTAGGGACGGAATGACATACACACTAAATAGGGTATCTCACCTTACGGGAGAGTAGGGGGGAAGGGGATGAGGGGAATGGTGGAAGGGAGGGCAGGTTAGGGGGGAGGGAAGTTGGAAGCACCCACTTTTGACAGATCAAAGTAGAGAATAGAACAAGGGGGAGGTGGGATAAGATGGAGGGATATATAGTCAGTCTTTTACAATATATCCACTATGGAAATGTTTTGCATAGCTACACATGCACAACCTATACTGAACTGCTTATCTTCCCAGTAAGGGTGGGTGACAAGGAAGGAAGGGGATGAATCTGGAATTCAAAGTTTTAAAATAAAATGTTAAAAAAAAATAAAGATAAGAAAAGCAATGTTCCACAGTGGATAAGGAGTCAACTTCCAGATACTAGATAGCAAATAAGAGATGGGTTCATATCCTACTTGAATTTATTATGTGTAAGCATAAGCAAGCTACTCAGCTTCAGTTTTTTTTCATGTGTAAAATGAGCGGGTTAGACTCAATGACGTCATTAAATCTATGATCCTTTCCCTAGCCTTACAGAGCTGTAATCAGCATTGGCATCTTGTTTTCAAATCCACTTCTGATAATTATTAGTTTTGTGAGTTTTTAGCCAAGTCAATTTATTTTCATGAGCCTCGATTTCCCCATCTATATAGTAGATAAAAAGATATTTGCATTCCCTACAATCTATTTTTATTTAGAACTTGTGTTAGAATTTGAAAGAACTCCATTGGCACTACTAATGGGACATAACTAGCCTTAGCCCTGCAATCCAAACTCTAGCCAGAACTTCCATCTACCACACCCCATAAAGGGTTGGCTGATCAGGTGACTAGAGAGAATAAGACTTGTAATTTTAGATTTCAGAAAATCTTGTCATCTGTAGATGAGTAATAGGCTTAGTAAATAGAAAATTGACCTTGGGGTCAAGAAGTCCCAAATCCAGTCTCATCTCTGACACATACTAGCTGTACCTTTCTAGGTACTATGCCAAATAGAAACAGGGGATATACATAAACCATACAGAAGAACCCCTGCATTCTGCACATTGACTAAGAAGACCACTTATTAATATCATCTATGTTCTATCAAATCTTTATTATGTTAAGTGTTTCCAAGTTATATTTTTATCTAGTTCAGAAGGGGGCATGTTGCTACATGTTTGATGATGGTGCTCTAGGTAAGTCTCTAAGAAGATAAGTCATCGAGAAAGCTGTCAAGCTGAACTAGTAGAAGGATTTTTCTCACCTGGGAGTTCGCTATAATAATGATATCACAAGTCCAGTATTATCTCTTCTTTTTAGTGATATGGAAATTCTTTAGGTAACTACAACAACAAAAATTGCTACTGTTTCTATATAACTTTAAGGTTTACAGAGTATGTTAAAATATTATTTCATTCTCTGGTTCACTGCTATCATTATCTGCATTTTAGAATTGAGGAAAGTGAGGCAAATGTAGGTTAAGTAACTTACCCATGATCATACATGTGCCTGAGTCAAGATTAGAATTCAGGACTTTCTGATTCTACCTCTAAAATCCTATCCACTGTGCCAACAGTTTTTTCTTGTTTTTATATATCGTTCACCAATTGTCTACTGGGAAATGACTTTTTTTTTCAAATGCTTTATTAACTTCTGATTTACATCATTCATTTCCGCCATATTTTGAGTTACAAATTTTTTCCCCATTTTTCCCCTACCCACCGCTGCTTTTTCAGGCTTCTTTCCTGACGCTCTTTCCCTAATGCTACATTCTATTCAAACTTGTTTACTTGCTATTCTCCATAGATAATATTTAATCTCTTGCCTCCATACCTTGGTATGGGGCTATGCCTATGATGGGCACAGAAGATCTTCCCCTTCAACCTGACCGTTCAGAATGGTTAGTTTCCTGTAAGGTTCAAGCATCACCTCCTATATGAAAATCTATCTGATTCTCCCAGGAGTCAGTGCTCCTCCAACCCCAAATTAATATTTATTTATGTGCATATGCCATGTCTCTGCCAGTATTATGTAAGCTCCTTGAGCAAAGGTACTCCCATTTTTTTATCTTTGCTTTTCTGGGATTGAGCATGGTGTCTAGCATGATGTTTTTACAATGAATTGAAATTAAATGATCTATTTCATCTTTTATGATTTCTTCTACTCCATATCTGATTATTAAAATTTCCCCACACCATGGTTCTAAAACTTATCATCTTCCTTTCTCCTCTAATTATTTTCTGATATGAGTACAATGCTCATCTAAAATCATTTTAGATTGCTTTCTAGTTTTCCAAGCACTTTTGTTGAATGAAGAGTCTCATGCAGTAGTTTGTGTCCTTGGATTTGTTGAAAATAAATTTCTATGCATGATAATTTCTAGGTTTGATTGTCCAGTCTATTTTAGGTGTGGAATATCTATTATATTCTAAACTTTTCTATTTCTTCCCATAGTACCAAATTTGTAATTGTTATAGGAATGTAAATTTTTAAGATCTTCCCTTCCCCTAGGTTAAGTGCAACTGGAACCTGTGGTGGAAGCCTTGTTTTTCAGGAATGCCTACACTTGGTGTTTTGTGATTGGGCAGTGGGTCAAGAGGGCTGTTACACCCAGGAGAAGGCTATATAATCCCTGATGTGAGACGTTGTTTTGGGGCTCCCTTTGAGAAGTGTTGTGTGATTTGACCAGATGAGATTCTGGGCAGCCATTGAGAGCCCCCTGGCTTTGAAAAACCCAAATGTTGATGGTTCCATCTCTGGTAACTGTGATTAGGTATGGATGTATGTAATGGTCAGACAGTTTGGAAGCCTGTCTGTTTGATCTGTTTCTCTGTCTCATAACTTCTGTCTGTATACTCTGAAGTTCGGGGTGCTGACCTTTTTCCCCTGAACTAGGTAAATGATATATGTTTGATTGATTAAAGTAAGATTCTTAATCCATTTTGAGTTGCTTTCCTTTAGAAAAGCAGATCTAAGAACCTGTGTTGGCAGCAGCCCCGGGGATGCTGGAGTGCTTGCTGCTACAGTAATATAATTTGGTATCTGGTATCATCAAGACCCCTCCCCCTTTACTGTTTTTCCCATTATATCCCATGCTACCCTTGACCTTTTATTCTCCCAAATAATTTTCTAAAACACATATTTTGTCTAAGTCTATAAACTTGTTGTTTCATTTCAGTCACATCTAACTCTTTGTGATCTCATTTTGGTGAGTTTTCTTGGCAAAGATACCAGCATAGCTTGTCATTTTGTTCCCCACCTCACTTTTACAGATGAGGAAACTGAGGAAAACAGGTTTAAACTGGGGTACTTATTTTGAAACTTATGACTCAGTACTAAATTGTATAGTGTGTTTTGAGAAATATTGTCATTTTTATTATATTGACATGGCCCATTTGGTAATTTTTTAAAAATCTAGCACTAACTGTATAGAGGGTTTTGGATAAAGTTATCACCTTTGCTATACTGACCGAGCCCAACATAAATAAACCAATGCAGAGAGTGTCAAATTTAAAGTAAAAAAGTCCTGAGTTTGAATCCTGCCTCAAACATTTCCTAATTCTATGAGACTGCACTAGTTACAACATCAATCTGCTTCAGTTTCTCTAATTATAAAATGGGGATAACAGCATCTCCCTCCCAAGGTTACCATGAGCATCAAATGAAATGCTTTGCAAGCTTCAAAACAGGATAAAAGCACTCATTCTTGTTATGCTGACTTGTGTGCTCTGGTAGATTAAATCCTAGATTGCTAATGTATTTTGTTATCTTAAATGAAATCAGATAAACTTTCCTTCTTTGCCTTCATATATTCTCTGCATTTCATTTTCTTTCTTAATGCGATATAGCTAGTGGTTTTACAGTGTAGCAAAATTGAAGACAATGAGCATCTTTTTTTATTCTTGATCTTACTATGAAAGTTTTTTGGTTTCTCATTTGGGTGGGTGTGCTCATGCTTGTGCTCATGCTAGTGTGTGTGTGTGTGTGTGTGTGTGTGTGTGTGGACAGATAATATTTTAGAGGATAGGGACGGATAGACCAGTAATTTCAATAGTTTAAGGAACTTGAGTAAAACAAATGGTCTCCATCAATGCTGGTTTCCTAGATCACTGAGAAATTTTTACTTGCAGGATATGTCAGAGGCAGAATTTAAATCCAGGTGTACAACTAGGAAATACAGACAAGCTGGAAACTGTTTTGGCTGAAGCCCCCACTTCAAAGAAATCACAAGCTCAAAGATTTAACCCATTGTTATTATTCAATAAGATCTTTCTGCATATTGATTCTTTTATCCAATGTGTTACCTTTCTTTCAAATACACACTTGGAAAGCATACCTTCTAAGTTCCCTGAAGGAATTGACAAAACATGTTGTACAGAGCCCTATGGAACTCCATTATAGACCTCCTTCTAGTTTGAAATTTATCGAAGCTCTGGTTACAAGTGTTCAATGAGATAAGAATTCACATAAGCATACGAAAATCTAGCCCACATCACTCTGCCTTGCACACAAGTCAACATAACCCATTTTTAAAAATACATTGCTGAAATCTAGGTAGGCAAAAACTGTAGTATTTTTCCGGTCTACTGATCTGTCAGCCTTGTCAAAAGAGGTGGGGAGGGGTGGAAAATGAGGCAGCCGGTCTGAGCATGTCTTCATAAGATCATAGCTTTAGAGCTTGAAAGGTCAATAGAGACTAAACTCATTTGACAAGACAGGAAAGTGAAGCACTAGATGGTTAAGTGATTTGCCCAGGTCCACCTAGCTATCAAATACTTGAGGCTGGACTGAACTCAAGTCTTCTTGAGCCCTACACTTAGCTACCTCTTGGTCATGAATAGTTCATTCTGGCTTATAATTATCACTACTTCCTTTTCAAGATAATCAGTCCCTTTAATAATACATTTTAAACTTTTCCCAGAAATTGAGAAGACTAGATTCAGTAGCATATAAATAAATAAATGAATGGAAAGAAAGGGAGGAAGGAAGGAAGAGGTGAAGAAAAGCAGTAAGGGAAGAGGAAGAGAGAGAGAGAGGAGGGAGGGAGGGAGGCAGATAGAGAAAGAGAGTGTGGGGGGAGGGAGAGGGAGAAAGGAGGAGAGAGGGACAGAGAGAAGACAGGCATGCATTTGTTAAGCACTAGGTAATCTGCTAAGCACTGGAAATATAAATATAAAAAACAAAGACAGCCCCTGCCCTCAAGAAACTTACAGTCTAATAAGGGAAGATGACACACACAAAAGAACCTGACAAGTGAGAGCTGGGGTGGAGGGAGGTATTCAGCACAGGGGCATGATGAATTTGTCCAAAGGAGTCCAGCCAAGTGAGAAATGAAGAGTTGACTGGCTTGCGCATCTTCATTAAATGCAGGTTAGGTGAGGGGCTCTCCATCTCTCAAACATAAGAGCCCCAGAGGCAGAGGATGCCAGAGAGCAAGAACTGACATGATTTTACAGTATGAAAAAGTTCCTAGGGCTTGGTGGAGAAATTTTGAGATGTGCAGCCAAGTGGTAAATGAAGATTACCAGCTAGCAGCTGCTGAGAAAACTGGCCCCAAACTACTTCATCTTGACTCATGCTGTCTGGAGATCCAAGGCTTCCCTTCCCCTCTCCTTCCCCCTTCCTACCCTGGTTTCCAATAGTGTGTGACTGCTCCTAGGGAAGAATCAGCACTCTTGCTGAGTCATTTATAGTCTACCTGCAGAAGCCTTCTTTCAGTTTTTGGGCTGACCTACTCATCAAGGCCGAAATCACAACATGACAACCACACTGGATGGCAAGAACTCATCTTGTGTGAATCACATACCATTATGTGTTTCATCAGAGATGACACTTCATCTATCCTTTCTTGTCCTGTCCTAAGAACTGTGCTGTGCATTTTGGCATAAAAAAACTATATAGTTTTACTGTTCAATGAAGTTATCAGATATTCAATGAACACCTAATACAGCCACAGTCCTGAGCTAGGTGCCAATAGGGATATGAATGGAATAAGTATTACATTGTGCCTATTTGTGCCAGGCACAAAACTAAGCATATTACAAATATTTACTTATTTTATATTCACAACAAAACTGTGAGTCAGATGCTATTATTATCTCCATTTTATAACTGAGGAAACTGAGGCAAACTGAGGTTAAGTGACTTGCTCAAGGTCAAACAGCTAGTAAGAATCTGAGGCTACATTAGAATTCAGGGCTTCCTGATTCCAGAGCCAGCACTCTGTCTATTGTGCCCCCAGATACTGATGTAGTCTAGGGGTGCTAAGAATCCTGAAACACAAGGGTACAGGGTATGGGTCTGCCTTGAAAGAATTCAATCACTTGGGGTGGCTAGGTGGCGCAGTGAGTAAAGTGCCGGTCCCGGGGTCAGGAGGACCCAAGTTCGGTTCTGACCTCAGACACTTAACACCCACACAAAAAAACTAGCTGAGTAACCTTGGGCAAGTTATTTAACCCCAATTGCCCTCCAAAAAAAAAGGCAAAAAAAAAAAGAATTCAATCACTCAAATCTTCTTTCTTTCCAAGTAGCAAGTTTATTCCACCAGCTGGAGTGGGCAAGATCCCTAGTGAATCTGCCATATTTGTGACACCAATACAAATGGCCCAGATTTTAAGAATATGTGCCATTTAATGATGACAAGATTGATATTTTATTCTATTTTTTTTAAAGCAATTAGGGTTAAGTAATTTGTTCAAGGTTACAAGGCCAGTTATTTTGTGTGGGTGGCTGGGGTAGGCCAGATGTCTTGGGTGGAAGCACCAGCAACTGAAATGTATGGGAAAATTCAGGGACTGGGGTAGGAGCTAATGGAGTGTTGAACTGGGTCAGGTGCCACAATGAAAGGACCGTTGAAAGGATTATACTGGGATGAGTCAGATGCAGGTGATAGGGTTCAGGGGTTGGGTTTCTGAAATTTGTGGGAAAGGTAGGGCCAGATCCCATACCCTGTCAATACCTTGTATGAATTAGCCTTGCTAAGAGCACATAGAAGTAAGCACAGAGTTCCTGCCCTCAAGAAGATTACAATCTGAATCCCATAATCTCAAAGTTGACAGGAAGCATTCACCAAATATTGTGCCAGGCAGCAGTGACACAGCAGCTTGACTTAGACTAGAAGGGACATAGGAGGTCTTTAAGACCACCTCCCTCATTTCACAGAGCAGTAAAATGAGGTCTGAAGTTCTTTGCTCAGGGTCATACAGTTATTAAGTATCTGCCTTAAAAGAGTTTATAACCAACTGGAGAAGATATAGTTTACATATAGGAATCTAAAAACAGGATTGGAACAGGGACTGGCCCTGGGACTTTCTTGTGTATAAGGAACTCCCAGAGGCAGTTAAGTAACATGATAGACAGAGCACTGGATCTGAAGTTCTAATGCAGTCTCAGATTCTTATTTACTTACTTACATACTAGATGTGTGACCTTCTGGAATCAGAAAGTCATTTAACCTCAGTTTCTTCAACTACGATATGAGGTTAATAATAGTGCCTACCTCACAGAGTTGATGTGAAGTTCAAATGAAATATTATCAGTAAAAAGAGTTTAGCATACTGTCTCGTACATTTTTTGCCTTGGTGTTGTTTCAGTTATGTTCAACTCTCCCTGACCTCATTTGGGGTTTTACTGGCAAAGATGCTGGAGTAGTTTTCAGTTTCCTTCCTCAGATAATTTTACAGATGAGGAAACTGAGGCAAATAGGAATAAGTGACTTACCCAGGGTCACACAGCTAGAAAGTATCTGAGGCTGGATTTTAACTCAGGTCTTCCTGCCTCTAGGGCTGGCTCTCTATCCACTACACCACCTAGTTTCCCCATATTAAGTTTTATATAAATGCTTATTCCCTTCCCCTTTCCCATCTTCATCCCTAGGTGAGGAAAAGCCCTCTCCCAAGGTAAGTCAGAAACTCGTCTGGATCTTAGAATCTTTAAGAGGTGCCCTGAGCACTGAGAGCTCAAGGGGCTTTCTCCAGGTCACACAGCTAGATTGTGTGAGAAGATCAGATCTGAACTCAGGTCTTCTGGCTTCAAGGCAGCCTCTATACTCCTAACCCAGAGGTATATTTTGAATAAGCAGGATGCACAAAATTACACAAAGTAATTTGGAGGAAGGCAAGGCATGAATAGCTAGCTGGAAGGGGAATTCATGTGTCCCAAGAAACCCTTCTAAAATATATCTGATGAACAGTTACCTAGACTTTCCTTGAAGTTCTCTAATCAAGGAAAATCCACAGCCCCTTCCATTTTTTGGCTGCTATAATTATTAGAAAGGTTTGGAGGTTTTTTTGGTCTGTTTTAAATTAGAGGCTTTTAACCTTTTCTGTATTATAGACCTTTCTGGCAGATGAGTGAAGCCCATTTCCAGGGATTACAAAGAAAAACAATTATACTGAAAAATAGCTGTGGAAAAAAAAAATATATATATATATATATTTTAAAAAGTTCACAGGCCCCTGGTTAAGAATCCCTGTTTTATACCAATTAAAAATATACCTCTCCACAATTTAACATGATACCAATTCTGCTTTTTGGGGGCCAAGCAGAAAACATTTAATGTTTCCCCTATTTAATGTTATCTCCAATTATCTGAAGAAAAGCTATTAGGGATGCTAGCTTGTCCCTACTAACCCATATGAGGCAAGATGACAGAGGGAAGACTAGAGATATAGGCCAACCAGGAGTATTTAAAAATCCCTAAAACTTAAATTCATAGTAAGAAGGCCCCTAGAAACTAAAACCCAGAAAGGTCACATGACTTGGTCAAGGTCACAAAGTTAGGACATTTCCATGGTGGGATTTTAATCCAGAGATTTCTAACTCTGAGTCCAACTCTTTAACCCATTATACAGCACTGCTTCTCAAAAGCCCACGTAGCAGTGGGTTAGGATAGAGACCAGATGAATAGGGAGGTCAGTACAGAGGCTGTTTGAGTCTGTGGTCAACTTAAAGTATGTTATATACATGGCAGATGAGATCAACTATATAGTTAGTTGTACACTAGAGTACAGGGAAGTTCAGATAATATGAGTGTGTGTACACAGAGACAGAAAGACAGACAGGTCAAGAGACACAAGTAGTAGTAAACGATGATGGGGAAAGGTTAGAGTAGGCCAGAGTCAACAATAAAGGCAAACGAAGGATGAGAAAATCCAAATAAAGGAAAAGTCTGAGCTTTCTCATGCTCAGGGAGGAGATATTGCCTTTAGCCTTTTGAGCAGGAAGATTTTCTTAGAAGAGCACCAGATGTGGGCTCCTCACCTCCAATTGGTACACCATTGTGGAACCCAACTTCCAAGAAAACAACAAGCAGGGTGAAGTCAGACAGCTAGGATTCATTTAGCACCTGCTATGTGCTAGGCAGTGTGCCAAACCCTGGGAAAGCACAGAAAGGAAGAGCACAGCCCAGGGCGCTCACAAATAGAAAGGTGCTTTGGAAAGAGGGCTGGATTTGTAATTTACTCATTTAATCCCATGGTACTTGTTAGGGCAGTGACCTGGAACAAATCACCAAACACCACTGGACCTCAGTTTCTTCATTTGTAAAATGGAGAGTTGGATTGCTTGATCACCATGTCATCATCCAAATCGAAAATTTATTATTCTAAGTCAAGGGTTCTTTAATCTGGGGTCTGTGAATATATATTTTTTTAATTTTGATGACTATTTCAATAAGATCAGTTTCCTTTGTAATCATAGGCATTTTAATTTAGTGCATTTAAAAATTTGATTCTGAGATAAGACACATAGGCCTCAGCAGATTCCCAAAGGGCATAATGATACAAATAATGTTAAGATACCCTAGTTTAGGGGCGGCTAGATGGCGCAGTGAGTAAAGCGCTGGCCCTGGAGTCGGGAGGACCCGAGTTCGGTTCCGGCCTGAGACACTTAACACCCACACAAAAATACTAGCCGTGTAACCTTGGGCAAGTTACTTAACCCCAATTGCCCTCCAAAAGGCAAAAAAAAAAAAGATACCCTAGTTTAGGTGAATGTCTATTTCATGGCTGTGTATCTGGAGGACCTGTCCAGGTCCTGAAGAGTGTGGCACATTTTCTGGCATATCACTGTCTGGGTCTGTACAGAAATCCCTAACAAAGTAACTCCCCAATATCTACTGACCTTTTTTAAAAAATGCATAAAATATAAATCTATTTGCATAAGTTACAAATGAAAGTACATCTGTAAAGCTCTGTCTTTGGCTGTGAATCAAATGTGTGAACCAGGGAGGATGGGAATTGGAACTGGGTCTCCCCTGCCTCCGCCCCCAGGTGTGGGAAGTTCCATGTGGCTCCCTGACTCATCCTATGATATATGCTTGTGGATCCACTCTAAAATGTGATAATGAAGGAGAGCCTTCTACTGCTTTTGTGATGGGTCACAGGAAATCCACACTCTCCACAGGAATTCAGGCCAGTTATGCACACAATCAAAAGAATGTGTTAAGAATATACTAAGTGCAAAGCATTGGGCTAGGGCCTAGAGATACAAAAAGGAAATAGACCCTATTCTTAATCAGCACAGATAATTTTCTTATATTTCATTTTTAGAAATAAACCCGTAGGGCAGAAAAGCTAGCCTAGCTAAAGTAGCAAGGTATCTTAAGGGATAGGTAGGAGGTAGCTTTTTGTACCAGAAGAGTCAAACCACCAACATCACCATTTGATAACTACCTCCCCTGAATCTGGGGTAGAGACCACCCAGGACCCTAAACTGAGAACCTTGGGAATAGCAGTGCCTCCCAAATCACCAAACCTGCTTGCAGCTGAACCCTCAAAGCCAACACTAAGGGGAAAATTCACTGTGGACAAGGGGTCCACCTTTCTTAACACCATCAAAAACATGAATTAACCAACTGCCACCAAAGAGCAGACAAAACCAAAAAGAAGGGAAGGGGTATATTACCTATACCTTTCCAGTCCAGCTTTGATGCCATCACCATAAGTGGCAACCATCCCCACCCCCATACCCTAGCAAGTACTTCTCAGAGTATTCTAGCCATAGCTATTAAAGACACAGAAAATGGAAGTTCTCACTACTTTAGCACTTTTATTATCAGAAACTTGTGTGAACGCATCAATGAAAATGACATTAGAGAAGAGGCATTACAATTTGCTCTGCCATTGCATCCTAAGGACCATAAGACCTTTCCATCTGAGCTGCAGAAGAATCCTTGTACATATATGACTTCCCCCATTGGAACACGGGCTCCTAGAGAGCAGAGAATCTTACTTTTCTATAGGTAATCCTAGAGCTTAGCACAGTAATTTTTCACTTATTAAGTAAGCACTGAATAAATGTAATTTGTACACATTCCTTCATATATTCATTCATTCTAAAGAATGAGGAGTGAATGGTTTTCTTCTTCTTTGGGGGTAAATTATGTTTTAAAAAATTGAAAACCGACTCCTTGGAGAAATTAAAGACAGCAATTACCCTGTCTTTGAATACTCACATTCTTAGTGTTTGGGAAGCAATTTCTATATTATGGGTCCCTTAAAAGAAGCCTTTTACTATCATTATCAAACCTCTCCAATAACTCAAGAGAGAACACTGTCACTTACTTTTAACTGAGGAAGGCCTGAGGTGTCAACAAACCCTTTCTAATCATAAGGGCTAAGGGTGGAAACTAGATCTGGGAAATTCTCAATGAGGAAACACCCTTTACCAATACAGATTGACACCTCCTGGGAAATAAACAATAATAACAGCAAGAGCCGTAATAATGACATCTAGTATTTCTAGACCAATTTAAAGTTTGCAGTGTTTTTCAAATATCTCATTGATCCTCACAACAATTCTGGGAGGCAGTTACTATTATTAGTATTCAGTGCTTCTTAAACAGTGGGTCGCAAGTCACAATTTAAGAAGTGCTGAAAAGGTAGCAAATGGAAAAAGTTTAAGACTTGTATAGATGAGGAAACTGAGGCAAACAGAGGTATAGCATATAGCCTGGGATACTTGCCCAGGGTAACACAGTTAGTGTGTGACATACATAAACCCAGGTCTTCATGACTTTGAGGCCAGTTCTCCATCCATTCTTCAATTTACACTGTCTCTATTATTTTTTTTTAAAGCAATCGGAGTTAAGTAACTTGCTCAAGGTTACACGACCAGTTATTTCTGTGTGGGTGCTGAGTATCTGAGCCTGGAACCGATCCCAGGTCTCCTGACTCTGGGGCTGGCGCTCTTACTCACTGAGCCACCTGGCTGCCCCTGACTGTCTCTATTCTTAACTGGAAGGAATATAATGTTAGATTTAACAGAATCACTTACTCTCCAACACTGAAGATGCTTCAGAGTACAATTAATCTGATCTGTAATGAACAAAAAACCCATCTTTTACATACCCCACAAGTGGTCATCCACCCTTTGTCTAAAGATGTTTAAAAGAAAGGAACCCACTATCCACCCAAGGAAGTTAACTACACTTATGAATAGTTCTAATACTTGGCATTTTTTTCTCCTCTCTCTGAGCCTCTCTGGCCCACTGCAACTTCTTTCCATTGTTTCTGATTTTGTTCTTTGGTGCCAAACAAACAAGTCAAATCCCTTTTCTACAAGATGGTGGCCTTCAAATATTTAAAAATAGACCAAAACAAACTCTTTCAGAACAAAGCATGTCAATTATCAGAGAGAAAAAAAACTCTGATTCAGGCACAATCTATGAACATCAATTTTCCATGTGCTGCTCACTGTACTTAAAACTTTTGGGCTATTCTTACATCTAGCAACATATGTCACATATCTGAATATGTTTTCATGCATATATTCATATACACGGTAACATAACATGGGATTATGAAACTCTTAACACTTTGCATTTGCAGGGAAGATTTCAAACAGAAAAAAAAAGCAGCAACATCTGTTTGTGGGTCCATGAGAAACCATTTTACAGGAGCTTAAAAAAATTTCCATTGCATATCCAGTATCTATGGATACAGGAGTAATTTAATTTCTAGGCTTTCAATTCACTATGAAATTACTTTAATGGGAAAAAAGACAATACAGCTATATAAATAATTCTTGGTCTCAGCCATGCTTTTATAGGAAAAACTACACTTTTAAATGCTATGAAAAAACTCATTGAAGCGACTCCTCAAGCTGAAGAAACCTAATGTGGATAAGTCAGATTTGAGCGATAGAACAGATTCTTGCAAAATTCTATGCTTTGGACATTAAGTGTCTGGACACTATTTAGAATGACATTATAAACATTCATTATAAATGGTATCATCCATATATCATTATAACATGAATATGTACAGTGTCTAAAGTATGAATTTGAACAAAAAATGCTACTGAGTAATATATTTAAAGAAGAAGTGGATTTAAGGGGAAGACTTATAAATATTGAAAAAATCACAAGGTAAGGTACTTGCTGGCTATCAGAAGACATCTCCCTGGCTCTGGGATCAAGGGCCTGAGTTCAAATCCCACACTTGATGCTGACTTTCTGTATGACTTTGGGCAAGTGACTGTATCATTATGGGCATTGATTTCTTTATATAAAAAGAGGAGATTGAAATAGATGACCCCTAAGGACTCTTCTACCTCCATATCTATGATCCTACGTCCGATGGGGTAGGAAAGACATAGGTCCATAACTCTTGCCTCTGTGGAATGTATGATAAAGGGAATATTGAGTAGTTATCATCTCCATAGGAACATTTGATTGTGCTGCTAAATTTGGGGCATCACTGCATAAAAGGATACAGAAATGGCTTTAGAGTGCAGAAAACCTGAATTAAAATTTCACCTTTGACCCATTCTATCTGCAAGCCCCTGGGCAAGTCACTTAAATTATTGGTGCATCAGACAACTCTAAGTTATCTAGCACATACTCATGCATATTGGTAAAGTGAGCTTTCTCAATGAGAATTCCCTATACCAGTAAAACATCAGGATCCCTGCCTGCCCAATAACTAAAGAAGAATAAATTAAAATACACAGTATAAATCTTCTGATTATAGCAAATGGTGGAGGATGAATACCATTGCCTTTAATGAGAAGACAGTGGTAGAGAGTCATGATCCCGTGACTGCGGTCATCTCTTTATATAACTAAAGCTAGAAAGAACCTGAGAAAATGTTTATTCCAACAAATTCACTTTACATGTAAAGGAATTAATTTTGGCAATTCACTTGTCCAGGCCATAAGTCTGTTTCTGAGGGAAAGCAATTCATGATTTAAGAATTATAATTAACTATGAATGACCAACTATGATTTCAGAGGATTGATGATGAAGCATATTACCCAACTCCTAACATAAAGATATGGCCTCAGGATACAAAATAAAGCATATATCTTTGGACATAGATACATAAATTTGTTTTGTTTACATATGGATCAAAGATTGCTCCCACTCAATGAGACAGTAAAGAAAACAGATTTTTTTTGTTCGCTGAAGAAAAAAAAATATTTAGTTATTGAATCAACTGAACTTGACAGTTCACTTGTACCAGACATAGGTCTGCTCAGAATTTTAAAAGAAATAGTTGTTCTAACTCAGAGTTCTGAGACAGTAGCTGTTCTTTTGAATGTGATGAGCTATGGTATTAGCAGAAGAAGAGAAGAATGCTACATCCTTTAGTAATTTATATAGAAAAAAAATTGAAGAATTTTTTGTTCTTGTTTAGTCATGACCCCAAAGGCCATAGCACACAAGACCCTTATATCCTCGACTCTCAAAGTCTACCCAAGTTCATGTTCATTATTTCCATAATACTATCTATTCATCCTCAGACATTAATATCTGAGGAGATCTGGATATCAGAATTGTTCTATAATTATGAGACAAACAATTTATTAGATCATAGACAGAAAATTAATTTAGTCACTAAACATAAGCTAAGTTGGATATGTTTGCAGATAGGACCCAGAGTATGAATTCACAGGAACAAGGAGAGATGAACAGGTAGATTCTACAATGCGTTAATGAGAGACCATAATTTTCTCTTTGCATTGTAATTTCTTTTTGATAAAATAAGTCATTAGAAAAATATTTGGTGGACATAGAATCAGAGAAATTATTCCATGGACCAAGCAGTTTGGCCAAGATGTTATGTCCTTAATAAGGTGATCATCAAGACTAGATCAGTGGTGAAAGTATCTTTTAACACAGAAGTTTCACTCACCAAAGAATTTTATGGATACTTGCTGAGACAGAGATAAGATACTAATGTTACAATTCTAGACCTTTGAGCTAGCCCAAGAACACGTTTTCCTCACTCATGTTTTTGTTGGCAAGTTTCTATAAATGTGTGAGATGGCCACATATACTGAATGCAGTGGTTGGGGAGTATGATCTTGGTGTATATGTGGATTGTGTTCTTTTTATTATACCTGCATTTGCTTTAACAAATAGGAATATGTGATATTTATTTTGCTAAGGAGTAGTTATCCTGAAGATCTTAATGTGATATCATTTAGAGCCGCTGATTTGGGGTAAATGGAATCACATGAATTAAGAATTCTAGAGCTAAAATGAGAAGTGGCAGGAGTATATGCCTCCAAAAAAATTTCCCAAGAGGACAATGAGAGAAATTGAGGCAGGGTAGACTGAATGAGTCTGTAGAACAGTAAGTTCCACAGACTCTGTGTGTGACATCTAAAGCCCTAGAGTGTGGATGGCCATCCCACACACCAGTTAGATACAGACGAGGAGACTGAAGATCATAGTAACTTGCCCATGGTCACATGGGAAATAAGCATCAGAGTCAGGCTTTGAATTCAAGCTCTGCTTCATAGACAGTTTACTTCCCATTCTATGAGAACAACATATGGAGAAGACAGGAGAAATATGGAGAGATTTTTTGACCTTGGATTTACTCTCAACAATAATGCCAAATTCTTCATGAAGCCTTCCCTATTCTCCCTAATAAATAATGTCCTTAGATCTCAGACAGAAAACCATAGACTTTTAGAGGTGGACCTCAGATTTCTTCCCCATTAAATGTTTTGTACTATATGTCATCTACAGCAAGGTCCCTTCCATTCCTAGTCCTATGAATCTATTAAGCATTTATGCAGGGCAATGTCTTGTATGAACTTTGTATCTCTCCTAGCACCTAAGACAGTGCCTTCCATACAGTAGGCATTTAGTAAATGTTTGATACATTCACATCACAAAAACAATGTTCAAAATCCAAAAGCTCCACGGGCAACACAACTGAATACTGTTATCTAATTCAACATAAAAAACAATACTATTTCCACCATCAACTGAACTAGCAAGGAAATTAAGATCTTAAACAAGAATGTCAGAATTTTACCCTACAATATATAGTGAAATGGGGTGATAACATTGCCTTAAGTACCAGATCAATTTGGAGGTCACCAGAGCAGGGAAAATATACCATTTTCTAGGGTGGTCTCTGTGTTATAAGAACTTCATTTACATCATTTATGAGCAATTTTAAGTATAATGTGGAAAGATGGCTTCAGTTAGGATGTAACTAGTAAATGAACAATGGAAACTCTTCCCTTGGGTCTGTTCTGTTAAACATTTGTGTCAATGCCTGTAGAAAAGCAATCTTCTCAGAGAGGACATGCATTAAAAAAAAATAACTTCTAAGATAGCACAAATCTGGGAAGAAAGGTAAACATATTCGATGGTAGGTCTGGAATTATGGATTGGATTTATGGCCTGGAAAGATGATTGAATTTAATTCAACAAATATTCACTAAGCATTCATTGTGTGTTAAGCTTTGAGAATATAAAGACAAGATTGAAATAGGATTGTCTTCCAAGAACTAGGACTCTAATGGGTGTGGGTAAGGTAATAAGTGGATATACAAGTATACCAGGCTTGTGCAACATACAGCCTATGGGCCACCTGAGACCCTCCAAAGGATTTCAGGTGGCTGTCATACACCCATGGCAACCAACCATCATCAGTATGTCTCAGAGAGACTTTTATAAGTGCAGCCTTTTGACTGAGTCAAATCCTTTTATTAAGGGGATTTGTTCTGTGAAGTTTAGATTCAGTCAAAGGGCCATACTTGAGTATCTAGACATGTGGCATTGAGCCTGCAAGTTCCCCATCTTTGTCTAGACCATAAGATGCAGCATAATCATCAATAGCCTTTTCCTTTTAAAGAAAAGTGTACGTGTCTTACTATAGCCATGATGGCTTCATACAACTAGAGTTTAATTTATGCAAATCTAAAATCATTTTGTTGTAGCAAGAATATCAGATTTTGGAAAAATGAGACCTAAGACTCAGCCCTGATTCTGTTACTTTAGATCTTGGGAAAATTAGGCCTCCTCTCTGGGCCTTGGTTTCTTCACCCTTAAGAAATCAGAGTGGCTATAACTCATATGATCTAATAAAAGTAAATCTAATGTCTATAGGTTGATCTATGAAATAAAGAGATTTACAAGAAGTATGAATTCCCAAAGAATTAAAAAAATAGTGGATAGAGGGCTACTCCTGGAGTCAGAGAAGAGAGGATTCAAATCCTGCCTCTGACAGTGACCAGGTATGTGACCCAGGGCAAGCCATTAGCCTCCCAGGGCCTCATGTAGCTTTTAGAATTAGTAGAGGGAATTTCCTTATCAGCAGTTCCCTAAATGGATGAAACTGCAAGGCCTGGACTACAAAGGAGTTCAAAGCATGGACATGAGTTAATGGCTATCCATGAAAAGGATTATAGATGGGAATTCTACCTCTCTGTGCATTTAAAATGCTACTAGAATTCTGATAATTGGGCTGACATGAATTTGAGGACACAACTGTTGCATAAAAGAAAGTAAACCCCGACAATTCTCAATCTATAGTTGACATTTAATCATGCTAACTGGTAAATAAATCTCCATAATGTCATAAAAATGTGATTCTGGAATAATATCATGTTTTCTGACTCAAAACCACTAAAATAAGTATTCAAGAATACATCTCCAATCCAATTTCTTCTCATCCTGAGAACTGGAAGTATTGATTTCTAAGTCACTATGATTATTCAAAAGGGTGACTTTACAATTTTTAACCCTTTTTCTTTCTCACAATTAACCTATATCTGAGTGATTCCAATGATGATCACTCACCTGGGTTCATGTAGTCTTCAGACTGGCCTATCTCTAGGCTCTCCACTCCTTAAATACCTAACTATACACATCCACCAATGTTATTTATTTGGCATTTAGCACATTACTCTCTCCCTCTTCTCCCAGAACCTCAATTTTTTAAATGATAATAACTTACATATGCAAAACACTCTAAGTTTGGGAAAACTATCCTCCCAGCAACCCAGAGAGATAAGTACTATTGTTCCCATTTGAAGATGAGAAAACTGAACCCCAGAAAGGTTAAGCAATTTATTATGGATCAAAATATTAGATTGGGAAAGGACTTTAGAGGTCATCTTATCCACCTCCCTCATTTGATGGATGGAAAACCTGAGGCCCATTTGAGCTAAGTGACTTGTCTATGGCCACACAGCTATTAAGTGTCTGAGGCCAGATTTGAACTCAGGAAGAAGAGTCTTCTGGACTCCAGGCCTAGCATGCTATCCACTGCACCACCTGGACACCCTAGATATCTGATGATTTAGTTTCAAATCTCAGCTGAGCTATTTATTAGTTAGGTGACTTTGGGGAAATCACTTAAAGCGTTTGGACTTCAGTTTTTTGGTTTGTAAAAACAGGGCTCATAATACTTATATTACTTACTGCACAGGATGATTATCATGATCAAATGTCATCATGCTTCTAAGACTCTTAATACTTCCCCTACCCCAAGTGGTTTGGATTGGTTGGCAAGGAGGGAGTAGTCTCTCAAGGCTCTGAAGTAAGAGGACTTGTATTTGAACCCCACTTCTGGCACTTCCTTTAAGACTAAATTGCAGTGCTAATATACATTGGTAGAGGGCATTTCCTCAGTGGGAATTTTTTATGCCAGTGAAATCATAGGCCCAGTTCAGGAAAATGAAAATATGTCTTTGCCAGGTCTTTTGTGTAAAAATTGCAAGACTTCTCACAAAACAATGACAAAAAGAAAATTAAAATGCCCTAATACAGTAAAAATTATCTTCTTCTTCCATTTTGATTTTTTGCCCATATAGGAAAAGAACTTTACAAATACTGCAGATCATGAAAATTGAGCCCTAGAGAGGCTCATGTTGGTCATGAGTAGGTTATAACACTTTACCAACCAAGAGTCATGTGACAGAAACAGCATCAGGTCACCAGAGAAACATTTGACTTAGAAAAAATAAAGCATATTAGAAATAGACCTGGGTTTGGAATTTGAGGGTCTTGGTTCAAATCTCAGTTCTGCTACTTCCTACCTTGGAAGACTCATTGAATCATCACTCACTGAATCTCTCTGAGAGTGGACTCAATAGTCCCTAAGGTCCTTCTTATCGGGCAGAAGGAGTTATGTGGCACAACACACAGAACACTGGTCCTGGAGTCAAAAAATCTTGAGTTCAAATCCAGCCTCAAACACTTATTATTTGTGTAACCTGGGAAAGTCAGCTAGCCGCTAACTGCCTCAGTTTCCACATCTGTAAAATGGGGATAATAATAGCATTTTCTTCCCAGAGTTATGAGAATCATATGAGATAAAATTTGGAAAGTGCTTAGTACAATGCCTGGCACATAGTGGGCATTACAAATTCTTGTCCTGTCTTTTATCTCCATATCTATGGTTCTATGACCTTGCATACATATATAAATGTATGGATAAGTCATCAAACCTCTTTATGCCTTAGTTACCTCATATGCAAATTTATTGATTAAGTAGCCTCCAAGACCTCTTTCTGCTCTAAATTGATGATCCTATGGTCTTAAGAATGTCTTTGAGCATGTAGGTAAGTCATTTCAACTCTGTAGGACTCAGTCACCACCTCTGTAAAATCAAGAGGGTAGACTCAATAATTTCCAAAACCCTTATGATGCTGTCATATAA
Source organism: Petaurus breviceps papuanus (assembly GCF_028583685.1). Lineage (NCBI taxonomy): Eukaryota > Metazoa > Chordata > Mammalia > Diprotodontia > Petauridae > Petaurus > Petaurus breviceps. The sequence goes on from NW_027185889.1 coordinate 20,629,745, forward strand.
TTCTAACAGAAGGAGGGCTAGTCATGTGAGCAAAGCAAAGAACATGTGGACATTCCATGTATGCCATGGCTCATCCATAAAACATGAAAGACCCAGAGAAAGACTCCAAACTGTTGGGTTGAATATCTACAGAAAGATTTGGACAAGAGTCAAAGAGCATGAGAGGACATGGATGGGTCTTCAACTCCTTCACCAGAGGGAATATTAAAACTTTGAAGATCAGAGATCTATTCCAATCTTGAAAGAACTTATTTATTCACATGGAAGTTGACAAAAGGGAGTCATTATTCTAAAAATTAATGAAAATGTCCCTAGGAAGCAAAAGGAAAAACAAATGAGTCAGATGCCTTTACCATAATCATTCAGTGAGAGTCAAGAGAGAAGGTCAGACCCAACTTCCCTATCTCTATCCTAAGTCCCCTAGGATGGCTGGAGACAATGGAAAACACCAATGAAAACTGATTTATCCAGGGCTTTCCAGTACTGAGTTGAAATAAGGAATCATTATGAAGATATTTCTTTTGTGTGCCTTTGGCCAGCATTTCTATCTGTTGGCTTCAATCAGGCTTTAGAAAAAAGGTCTATGGGAGAAACACAATGACCTCTACAATAAGGCAGGAAATCTATTCAGCTGCCAGCCCTTTCCATTTGAGTCTCAAATGGCTCTGGCAACTGTGAATGGCCTGTCTTAAGCAAGCATGACTTCTGTTTAAAAAACTTTACCCTGCTGCCTAATCGGCCAAGAAAGCCTAGGAGGAGAAGAGAATAATTTATGGGCTTCCTGGCAACTCTCCCTACAGGCTCCTCCACAATGCCCACTCTGTACAAAATTAAAATAGATGAACAGCTCTGCCCACAGCTCTGCCCTCTTCCACAAGGCCAGCGAGGGATTCATACATTCTAGAGTGAAAGCTTTGTGGAAAATAAGCAATGGATGTTGGATTTGGAATCAGAAAATCTGGGTTCAAACCCTGACTCAGTCACTTACTACCCATATGATGTACAAGTCATTTAATGTTTTTGGGACTTGGTTTCCTCATCTGTAAAGGGAAACATGTGGTGGGACATGATGAATTATTTTTTTTTCAAATGCTTTATTAACTTCTGTTTTACATCATTCATTTCCGCCAGATTCTGAGTTACAAATTTTCTCCCCGTTCTTCCCCTACCCCCCTCCAAATAGCAGTCCCACAGGATATCCCCTACTCTAATCTGCTCTCTCTCTCTCATATTTTCACCCATACCCCTTTCGATTTTTCCAGGGGATCTCTATGCCCCAGTGACCGTATATCTTATTTCCCAATTACATGTAAAATAGTATTGATAATAGTATATATGCACACACACACACACATATTTGGTTGTATTCCAGATTCATTCCCTTCCTCCCTTGTCACCCACCCTTACTGGGAAGATAAGCAGTTCAGTATAGGATGTACATGTGTGGCTAATGCAAAACAATAACATGGTAGATATATTGTAAAAGACTGACTATATTTCCCTCCCTCCTATCCCACCTCCCACTTGTTCTATTCTCTACTTTGATCCTGTCTCTTTTCAAAAGTGGGTGCTTCCAACTTCCCTCTCCCCCAGGCTGCCTTCCCTTCCACCATCCCCCCTCTCATCCCCTTCCCCCCCTACTCTCCTGTAGAGTGAGATACCCTATTTAGTGTGTATTTCATTCCCTCCTCTACCCAAATTCAACGGGAATATGGTTGACCCATTCCCTTTTGCCTTCCTATTCTTCCCCTCCATTGTAACCATTTCCCCTTGCCTCTTCTGTATGAGATAGTTTACCCCATTCTGACTCTCCCCATCTCCTCTCATTAAATTCCTCTCTCACCTCTTAATTTCACCTTTTACATATCATCCCTTTCTGTTAAATTTGTCCTGTGCCATATATCTATGTAAACCTGTAAACATATATACACACATTCACATATGTATTCATATGCCCATATACCCTCATATATATAAGGAATATATATATACATATATATATATATATATATATATATATATATATTCCCTTCAACTACTGAGAAAAGTTTAAGTTACAATTATTGTTTTTCCATGTAGGAATGTTAATAGTTCAACTTTGATAAGTTCTTTATGATTTCTTTTCCCTGTTTACCTTCTCATACCTCTCTTGCTTCTTGTATCTGAATGTCAAATTTTCTGTTCAACTCTTTTTTCAACAAGAATGCTTGATAGTCCTCTATTCCACTGAAGGACCATATTTTCCCCTGAAACATGATACTCAGTTTTGCTGGGTAGGTGACTCTTGGTTTTAATCCCAGCTCCTTTGACCTCTGGAATATCATATTCCAAGCCCTTAGATCTCTCAGTATAGAAGCTGCCAGATCCTGGGTTATCCTGATTGTGTTTCCACAATATTCAAATTGTTTCTTCCTGGCTGCTTGTAACATTCTCTCCTTAATCTGGGAATTCCAGAACCTGGCTATAATATTCCTAGGAGGTTTCTTTTTGGGATCTTTTTCAGGAGGTGATCGGTGGATTCTTTCAACTTCTATTTTGCCCTCCAATTCTAAATCATCAGGGCAGTTTTCTTTGAGAATTTCCTGGAGGATAATTTCTAGGTTCTTACTTTGATCATGGCTTTCAGGTAGTCCAATAATTTTTAAATTATCTCTCCTGGATCTATTTTCCAGGTCAGTGGTTTTTCCCATGAGATATTTCACCTTGCCTTCTATTCTTTCATTTGTTTGGATCTGTTTAACAGCATCTTGATTTCTCATAAAGTCATTAGCTTCCATTTGCTCCAATCTAATTCTGAAGCCATGATTCTCCTCATTGAGCTTTTGAGATTCTTTTTCCATCTGGCAAATTTGACTTTTTAAGGCATTCTTCTCCTCATTGGCTTTTTGAGCCTCTTTTGTCATTTGAATTAGTCTGTTTGTAAAAGTGTTATTATCCTCAGTCAGGCTGTTGACTCTCATTTCATAATTTTCTTGCATTGTTCTCATTTCTCTTCCCAATTTTTCCTCCACTTCTCTTATCTGCTTCTTAAGGTCCTCTATGACCTGTAACCAGCTTGTATTTTCCTTTGAAGCTTTTGGTGCAGGAGTTCTGACTTCACTGTCTTCCTCCTGTTCCATGCTTATCTCCTCCTTGTCCCCAAAATAGGAGTGTAATGTTGGAATCTTCTGTCTGCTTTGTTTCCTTTGCCTGGTCATGTCGCCCCTCAGTCACTTGACCCCTGGGCTTTTTGTCACAGTAGGACTCTGACACCAGAGAGAGGAGCTTTCATCCCAAACACTGAGGTTTTCTCAGTTGCCGGAGGTATTAGATGGGTACCCTCTCTGAGGTCTCCATACGCTCTGGCAAGCTGGACATACACCCCAGGACCTCCACCCTAGACTGCAATCCAGATCCAAGCAGGTTAAAGCAAGAGTGATTACCCCTCAGACTGGTGCTTGGTCCCCCTACACTCTGCAGGCCAGGAGCTGAAGCTGCCACATGACACTGGCTGTTCTGGTGGCTCAGCGGCTTCTCACCCCGGGGGAAAAGCCATGCACTCCCACTTACTGGTCCCAAAGTCCAGATTGCACTGACTTCTCACTTTGTCCTTCGCATCTGTGTGTTGATAAATTTGTAAATGGCCACAGCTGCTGCTGATCTGGAGTCCCTCTGGCCAGGGTTGGTCAGGCCTGCCCTGGGGCTAAAGCCACGTCATGGGGCTGGGCTCGGCTCCCAGAGCACTGTGCTGGCCGATTCCTGCCAGCCTGCCGGGCTGTCCTCAGTGGGAGGTTAGCTTCTCTGTGTCATTTTGTGGGTTGTGCAGCTCCAAAGTTTGTTTAGAATCCCTTTTTTACATGGATTGGGGAAGCTGGAAGCAGGAGCAGCGGGGAGGTCCTGCTTCTACTCTGCCATTTTGGCTCTGCCTCTGCCATGATGGATTCTTAAGTCTCATCTTATTCTAGTATGATTCTACATATATACAAGAGACTAAAACCTCCATAAGGACAGGAATTCCATTGGAACAAAACTTTGCTTCTGCAATAGAATCTGCATATAGTAGATACTTAACAAATGTTGATAGAATTGAATTGAAACTTAGATAGTCTGTGTCCTCCCAACCACCACAACCATTTTCAGTTTATCACAGAGCCCTAACATAGGAAGGAATCCCAAAAGGAACCTCAGTTTTTTAAGTAGGATTCAAACTCAGGTCTTCCTGAATCCAAGTCCAAGTTCTATCTCACTAAACCACATCACCTCTCTAGGTTCAAATACTGTCTCTTCTACTTCCTAATTGAGTAACCATGGACAAAGTCCTTCAAATTCTCTAGTCCTCAGTTTTCTCATCCTTAACACTGACACAATAATCAGGGTAGCACTTGTTTCACAGGCTTCTTGTAAAACTCAGACGAGATAATGTATACAAAGCTTTTTGAAAACATTAAAGGGCTATGCAAATTTCAGCAATTCTTTTTTTATTGTTCTTCAGTAGGAAAGCCCAGGCAACAACTTGATAAGTGTTATTAATTGGTTCCATGAAAACATGAAGTGACATGAAATGACAGTACAGGGAACAATTCTTACTTTCCTCAAGATCAATGTTATAAAGGGGTAATTGATTAAAAGACATTGGCAGGGATGAGTAATGAGGCCCCAATGTCTCGGTCTACCGAATGAATATCATTATTAAAAGACTGTGTTCGACAAAATACCCATGCGTATGATTGTATCTTTAAGGTATCTTGTCACATGGCTGTTGCTTTCTAAGGATAACTGAAAAGAGATTGGGCACACTCCCTGGCTCTCCTTTCCACATTTGGGACACCCTAAATTGTGCCAGTTCTCAGCTGGAACTGCTAATGGCTTCCAGGTATTACTTCCCGTTATCCTGCCCCCTACACCTCAATTCAACCAGCCTTTACTAAGCATATAGAGATTTGAGACTTCCAGGGACAGAACCAAGAAGCCAGAGTAAAGAAAGCACTCAGCAGGAACCTCCCAATAATCCCCTCCAAACAATTTTAAAATAGCACCTCAAATCAAATTCTGGAGTGAATGAGTCAGAAAAAATTCAGAATGGAACATTCTTCTAGCCCAACACAATTTAGGAGATAGTTGGGTTTGGGGGAGTTTTTTGGTAAATATTCATCAATTTTATTTAGATTGTCAGTTTTATTACTGGCATAAAATAGTCGGACAAAATAACTCCTAATCATTGCTTTAATTTCATCTTCATTGGTACATTCAAGGTCATTGAACCTTTTCATTTTTGATGCCAGTAATTGGGGTTTCTTTCTTTTTTTAAATCTACCCAGATTAACAGAAGAGGAATAGAATGCTTAAATCATCCCATCTTAGAAAAAGAAATTGAACAAACTATCAATAAACTCCCTAAGAAAAAAATCCTCAAAAGCAGAAGGATCCACAAGTAAATTCTACCAAACATTTAGGGGATAATTAATCCCAAAACTATATAAACTACTCGAAAAAAGCAGGTGAAGAAGGAATCTTACCAAATTCCCTTTGTTATACAAATGTGGTTTTGATACCTAAACCCGGGAGAGCAAAAACAGATGAATAAAACCATAGACGAACTTCCTTACTGAATATCAATGCAAAAATTTTGAAGAAAATACTAGCAAGGAGATTATAGCAATATATCACAACAATCATACATTATGACCACACATGATTCATACAGGAATGCAGGTCTGGTATGATAACAGTAAAGCTATCAGCAAAGCTGACCTCATAATAACAAAAACATTAAAAATGATATGATTATCTAAATAGATACAGAAAAAGTTTATGACAAAATACAACATTCAATCCTTTTAAAAACATTAGAAAGCATCGAAACAAATGGAGTTTTCCTTAAAATAATAAGCACATATATTTAACCATAAGCAATATCATTTGTAATGGGGATAAGCTAGAAACTTTCCCAATAAGATCAGGATGAAGCAAGGAATCCCATTATCACCCCCCACCATTATTCAATGTTATTCTGGAAAGGCTAGCTATAGCAATAAGACAAGAAAAAGAAATTGAAGGAATAAAAATGGCAACAAAGAAACAAAACTATCACTCATTGCAGATGATAAGATGTTATGCTTGGAAAACCCTAGGGAAACAACTAAAAACTAGATGAAACAATTAACAACTTCAGCAAACTTGCAGTATATAAAATAAACCTATAGAAAGTATCTGCATTGCTACATACCACCAACAAAGCCAACAGGAAGACACAGAAAGAGAAATTCTATTTAAAATAACTGTAGACAACGTGAAATACTTGGGAATCTACCTTTTAAGAGAAACAGAGACTATATGAACACAATTACAAAACGCTTTTCACATAAATGAAGACATATTGAACCAAATGGATAAATGTTAATTGCTCATTGGTAGGCTAATTCAATATAATTAAAAGAACAAGTCTACATGAATTAATTTACTTATTCGGTACCATACCAATCAAACTACCAAAAAATTAGTTTATAGAGATAGGAAAAATAGGAATAAAATTCATCTGGAAGAACAAAAGGTAAAACATAACAAGGGAATCAGTGAAGAAAAATGTGAATGAAGGTGTCCTAATAATTCTAGATTTCAAACTATATTGCAAAGTGGTAACCGTCAAAACAATCTGGTACTGGCTAAGAAACAGATTGGTGGATCAGTGGAATAGATGAGACACACAATAACCTGCTTAATCTCTTAGGGTGTATAAGCAACTTTTCAAGGCAAGAACTCAGCTATGCTTGTGTCATAGAGCCATAGGGTAATCTAATGAAGCCTACAGATCCCTTCTCAAAAACATGTTTTCAAATGTATGAAACATACAGAATTACAAAGGAAAACAATAATATTGACGGGTAGTTATTAAATCATAAAAATGAATGCAATTATATTGAAATGTAATTATTAAAATATTTTAAAAACAAGGTCACAGGCTGTAGGTTAAAAGAACCTATTCTAACACAATCCTAGAAGTTGTATCCTTCAGAAAAAAAAAACCCTACAGATTGGGCATGTAGGAGTCAGATACAGGTGTGGAGACTCTCATCTCACTACTGGACTCAGATGGAGAGATAATTCCACTGTCCAGCCTCAATTTGCTGTTAGGAAGAAATACCCCAGCTGCTTGCACATATCTAGAAAAAAAATTGGTCAGTTGGACAACCAGTGAATCTTTAATGTAGCTTTTTATATGTACCTATAATTATACCTTTAGGGGCACATAATTACTAGCAGGTGCCTCAGCCTGTTGACATGTAATTCCTGATACTTGTAGATCACAAAGAAAGCTCCTACTAGAATGGGAGATGGTTTCTAACCTTGAGTTCCATTAGCTCCTATTGAGGCGAGGTAGGGGAATGGCCAATGAATGCTCTGCTCAGCATACAACTTTCAGATGACACAGCCTTGCATCCTCAACAGCTTCCTGGATACTTCCATCTGAAGGACCCCTCAGTACCTCAAGGTCAACATCTCCAACACTAAATTTATGATCTTAATGACTCTTAGAAGAATCCAGAAGACCAGAGTCTTATAATTACTAACTTTGTGAACCTGTGGTAAGTTAATCTTTCTAAGACTCAGTTTTGTCATCTGTAAAATTAGAAGATTGGATTTATTGAACAATCTTAAGGATGGAAGAGAACTTTAAAGTCATCCTATCTAATCACCAGATTTTATAGATGAAGAAACTGAACTCCAGATATGTCTAGTGATTTGCTGAAAGTTACACAGAAAGTGAGTGGCAAAGCTAAGATTCTAATCAAGGTCTTTTGACTCCATATCCTATGCCCTTAGCACAATAAGTTGCCTCATCTTTTCATATCTTCCAAGTTGAATGACTTGTCCAGGGTCACACAGTCAAGAAGTGCCAGAGGAAGATTTGAAACTAACTCTTCAAGAACAAAAGGTCAAGAATATTGATTAATTGAATTAATGAATTAATGAAAAGAAATGCAAAGGAAGATGACCTAGACATACCAGATCTAAAACTGTATTATAAAAGAGCAATCATCAAAACTACTTCATATTGGCTAAGAAATAGAGTAGTGGATCAGTGCAATAATAGGTTAGGTACATAAGACACAGTAGTCAATGACTACAGTAATCTACAGTTTGATAAATCCAGACTCCAGCTTCTGGAATAAGAATTCACTATTTGACAAAAACTGCTGGGAAAACTGGAAAATAATATGGCAGAAACTAGGCATAGACCAACATCTTATACTGTATAGCAAGAAAATGTCAAAATGGGTACATGATTTAGACATAAAGGATGATACCATAAGCATATAAAGAGAACAAAGAATAATTTACCTGTCAGCTCTATGTGGAAGGGAAGAATTTATGAGTGAACAAGAAAACTAAGAAATGCAAAATGGATAATTTGTATTTTTAATTAAATTAAAAAGGTTTTTCACAAACAAAGCCAATGCCACTGGGATTAGAAGGGAAGCCGAAAGCTGGGAAACAAATTTTACGGCCAGTATCACTAATAAAAGCCTCACTTCTAAAATATGTAGAGAACTGAGTCAAATTTATTAGAATGCAAATCAATCCCCAAATGATAAATGGTTAAAGGATATGAACAAGCAATTTTCTTTTTTTTTTAAAGCAATGGGGGTTAAGTAACTTGCTCAAGGTTACACAGCCAGTTGTTTTTGCGTGGGTGCTGAGTATCTGAGGTGGGAACCAATCCTGGGTCTCCAGATGCCGGGGCCAATGCTCTTACTCACTGGCTGCCCCAAACAAGCATTTTTCGAGGAGGAAATTAAAGCTATCTATCTCTAAATTACTACTGATTTGATAAATACAAATTAAAACAACTCTGAGGTACCACTTCACACCTATCAGGTTGGTTAATAGGACAAAAAAGGAAAAGAATAAATGTTGGAGAAGATGTAGGAAAATTGGAGCACTAATGTATTCTTTTTTTTATTAATTTGTTTGTTTCCTTTTAGTTTACAGGATTGAATTCCACAATTCCTTGAGTTTCACATTTTCCCTCCTCCCCCTCCCCCCATGGCTGCTTATAGTCAAGTATAGGATCTGTAAATACTTTCACATTATACATTAGTCAGGTTATAAGGACGGATTGTACCACCTGGAATGAAAAATGGTAAAGAGGACATAAAACCAAGCAAGAGAAGGAAAAAGATCAGGTATTTTGCTTCCACTTGGATATAAACTTAGTTCTTTCTAGTTCTTTCTCTGGATGCACATATTTCTCTCCATCATGAGTCTTTGGGGATTGACTTATATCACTGCATCGCTGAGAAGAGTCCAGTCTATCAAAGCTGGTCATCACAAATACGTTGTGTCTGTAATCGTGTACAAATTTCTCCTAGTTCTACTCTTCTTACTCAGCATCAGTTCTTTTAAGCCTCTCCAGGTAAATATGAAGACCGTTTGCTCCTCGTTTCTTATAGCACAATAGTATTCCGTAACATGCATATACCACAACTGGTTCAGCCATTCCCAAATTGATGGGCACCCCCTTAATTTACAATTCTTCGCTACCACAAAAAGAGCTGCTATAAACATTTTTGTACTTATGGGTCTTTCTCCCACTTCTATGATCTCTTTGGGATATAACCCTAGGAGTGGTATTGCTGGATCAAATAGTATGAAAGTATTTATAGCCCTTTGGGCATAATTCCAGATTGCTCTCCAGAAAGGCTGGATCAGTTCACAACTCCACCAGCAATGCATTAGTGTTCCAGTTTGTCCACATTTGTCATTTTCCTGTTTTGTCATCTTAGCTAATCTGACTGGTGAGATGTGGTACCTCAGAGTTGTTTTGATTTGCATTTCTCTAATCAATAGTGAATTAGAGCATTTCTTCATGTGCTTATAGATAGCTTTAATTTCTTTCTCTGAAAACTGCCTGTTCATATCCTTTGACCATTTATCAATTGGGGAATGACTTGTATTCTTATAAATTTGACTCAACTCTCTTAGAAATGAGTCCTTTGTCAGAGACATAGGTTGTAAAGATTCTTTCCCAATTTACCACCTCCCTCTTAATCTTGGTTACATTGGCTTTGTTTGTACAGAAACTTTTCAATTTCATTTAGTCAAAATTATCCATTTTACATTTTATAATGTTCTCTAATTCTTGTTTAGTCATAAAGTCTTTCCCGCTCCACAAGTCTGACAGGTAAACTATTCCTTGTTTTAGGAGACTGCTTACAGTATCAGCCTTTATACCTAAATCCTGCACCCATTTAGACTTGATTTTGGTACATGGTGTTAGATAATGGTCTATGCCCAGTTTCTGCCATACTATATTCCAGTTTTCCCAGCAGTTTTTGTCAAATAGTGAGTTCTTATCCCAAAAACTAGGGTCTGGAGGTTTATCAAACAATACATTACTATAGTCATTGACTTCTGAATCTCGTGTGCCTAATCTATTCCATTGATCCACTCCTGTATTCCTCAGCCAGTACCAAGTAGTTTTGATGACTGCTGCTTTATAATACAGATTGAAATCTGGTATAGCTAGTCCACTTTCCATAGCATTTCTTTTCATTAATTCCCTTGATATTCTGGACCGTTTATTCTTCCAAATGAATTTTGTTACTATTTTTTCTAGCTCTATAAAGTAGTTTTTTGGTAAATTAATTAGTATGGCACTAAATATATAAGTTAATTTAGGTAAAATTGTCCTTTTTATTATATTAGCTCGACCCAGCCATGAGCAATTGATATTTTTCAATTAGTTAGATCTGACTTTATTTGTGTGAAAAGTGTTTTGTACTTATGATCATACAGGTCCTGGGTTTGTTTTGGCAGGTAGATTCCCAAATATTGTATAATGTCTACAGTAACTTTAAATGGGATTTCTCTTTCTATTTCTTGCTGTTGAATTTCATTGGAGATATATAGGAATGCCGAGGATTTATGTGGGTTTATTTTATATCCTGCAACTTTGCCAAATTTATTTATTGTCTCAAGTAGTTTTTTACTTGATGCTCTAGGATTCTCTAAGTATATCATCATATCATCTGCAAAGAGTGATAGCTTGGTCTCTTCTTTGCCTAATTTGATTCCTTTGATTTCTTTTTCTTCTCTAATTGCTACTGCTAACATTTCTAGTACCAGATTGAATAAGAGGGGTGATAGTGGACACCCTTGTTTCACCACTGATCTTATGGGAAATGCTTCTAGCTTCTCCCCATTACATATAATACTTGCTGGTGGCTTTAAATAGATGCTACCTATTATTTTAAGGAAGGCTCCATTTATTCCTATACTTTCTAATGTTTTTAATAGGAGTGGATGTTGTATTTTGTCAAAAGCCTTTTCTGCATTTATTGAGATGATCATGTGGGTTCTGCTAGGTTTATTGTTGATATGATCAATTATACTGATGGTTTTCTTAATATTAAAGTATCCTTGCATTCCTGGAATAAATCCTACCTGATTGAAGTGTATCATTCTTGAGATAAATTGCTGTCATCTTTTTGCTAGTATTTTATTTAGAATTTTTGCATCTATATTCATGAGTTAGATTGGTCTATAATTTTCTTTCTCTGTTTTATCTCTTCCTGATTTAGGTATCAGTACCATATTTGTGTCATAAAAAGAATTTGGTAGGACTCCTTCTTCACTAATTATCCCAAATAGTTTGTAGAGTATTGGAATCAATTGTTCCTTAAATGTTTGATAGAATTCACTAGTGAATCCATCTGGCCCTGGAGATTTTTTTTTCCTAGGGAGCTGACTGATGGTTTGTTCAATTTCTTTTTCTGAGATGGGATTACTTAAGTAATTTACTTCCTCTTCAATTAATCTGGGCAACTTGTATGTTTGTAAATATTCTTCCATTTTCCTGAGATTGTCAAATTTATGTGCATACAATTGGGAAAAATAATTCCTAATCATTGTTTTGATTTCCTCTTCATTGGAGATAGATTCAGCCTTTTCATTTTTAATACTCATAATTTCGTTTTCTTCTTTCTTTTTTTATCATATTTACTAAGGGTCTATCAATTTTGTTGGTTTTTTCATAAAACCAGCTCTTGGTTTTATTTATTAATTCAATAGTTTTCTTAATTTCAATTTTATTAATCTCTCCTTTTGTCTTCAATATTTCTAATTTAGTATTTAATTGGGGATTTTGAATTTGTTCTTTTTCTAGGTTTTTAGTTGCATGCCCAATTCGTTGAGCTCCCTTTTCTCTAATTTAATCTCGTATGCACTCAGGGATATAAAACTTCCCCTAAGAACTGCCTTTAATGCATCCCACAGATTTTGGTATGTTGTCTCATTATTATCATTCTCTTGAATGGAATTACTGATTGTTTCTATAATTTCTTGTTTGACCCACTCATTCTTTAGGATTAAATTGTTTAATTTCCAATTAGTTTTTAGTCTGTCTTTCCCTGGCCCTTTATTCCATATAATTTTTATTGCATCATGATCTGAGAAGGATGCATTTAATATTTCTGCCTTACTGCATAGAATTGTGAGGTTTTTATGCCCTAGAACATGGTCGATTTTTGAGTATGTGCCATGAACCGCTGAGAAGAAAATATATTCCTTTTTATCCCCATTCAGTTTTCTCCAGAGATCTATCATACCTATCCTCTCTAAAATCCTGTTCACCTCCTTAACTTCTTTCTTGTTTATTTTGAGGTTGGATTTATCAAGTTCAGAGAGGGGGAGATTAAGTATAGTTAGTATAGTTTTGCTATCTATTTCTTCCTCTAATTCCTTTACCTTCTCCTCTAGGAATTTGGATGCTACACCACTTGGTGCATATATGTTAAGTAATGATATCGCTTCATTCTTGATGGTGCCTTTTAACAAGATATAGTTTCCTTCCTTATCTCTTTTAATTAGGTCAATTTTTGCTTTTGCTTTATCTGAGATAAGGATAGCTAGCCCTGCTTTTTTTTACTTTAGCTGAGGCATGATATATTTTATTCCAACCTTTTACCTTTACCTTGTGTGTATCCCTCTGTTTCAGATGTGTTTCTTGTAAACAGCATATTGTAGGATTATGATTTCTAATCCATTCTGGTATTCGTCTTCGTTTTATGGGAGAGTTCATTCCATTCACATTTACAGTTATGATTGTTATCTGTTTCTTTCCCTCCATCCTATTCCTGACTCTCTTAATGTTCATATTTTCCCTCCCTTCTCCCTTCCCCCCTTAATAGTTTTCCTTTTGACCACCGCCTCCCTCAGTGTTCCCTTTTCAGCCCCCCTCCCTTTTCCTCCCCTTTCCCCTTACTACTTCCCTCCCTACA
>NW_027185889.1:20643403-20677263 GCF_028583685.1 Petaurus breviceps papuanus
GAACAAATCTCATGTGAAGCTCCTCTCCCTCCCCTCTTTCCCTCTAAAATGATACTTTTTGTGTTTCTTCTCCATAGAGTCCTATGCTTAACTGGTTGTTATTTCCTCCTTGTACCAGAACCAATGAGGGAAAAGCTCATATGCTTCCCAACTCCCTCCCTTTTTTTCCTCTGCTATACAGTTTTATGACTCTATGTGTGGCATAATTTACCCTTTTCCACTTCAGCCATTCCCTCATTGCAGTCCCTTTGTAGCTCTTAAGATTTTTTTATCATCATTTTGTGTATTTTATAGTCATACCCTCTACTTGTCTATAACCAGTTTGCTCTCATCAAATTGCAGGGTGTGTGTATGTGTGTTCTCCTTGTTTACCTTTCTAAGTCACGAGGTTGAATTTTCCTTTGAGTTCTGGCTTTTTTATCAAGAAGGTCTGGAACTCTGTTATATCGTTGAATGACCATCTGTTTGCCTGGAAGAATATGCTCAGTCTCACTGGGTATGTGATCCTTGGTTGTAACCCGAGCTCTTTTGCCTTCCGGAAAATTGTATTCCACTGCCTCCAATCTTTCAGTGTAGAGGCTGCCAAATCCTGTGTAATCCTCACTGTGGACCCTTGATATTTGAATTGTCACTAATGTATTCTTGGTGTAGTTGTGAACTGATCCATCCATTCTGGAAAGTAATTTGGAACTATGCCCAAAGGGCTATAAAACTATGTATACCCTTTGATTCAGCAATACCACTATTGGGTCTGTATCTCAAAGAGATCATTAAAAATGGAAAAGGGCCACATGTACAAAAATATGTATAGCAGCTCTTTTGTGGCGGCAAAGAAGTGGAAATTGAAGGGATGCTCATCAATTGGGGAATGGCTGAACAAGTTGTGGTATATGAATGTAATGGAAAACTATTGTGCTATAAGAAGTGATGAGCAGCATATGGATTTCTTTTTTTTGTTTTTTGCTTTTTATTGGGGGGAAGGGAGGGCTATTGGGGTTAAGTGACTTGCCCATGGTCACACAACTAGTAAGTGTTAAGTGTCTAAGGTTGGACTTGAACTCTGGTCCTCCTGACCCCAGGGCCAGTGCTCTATTCACTGCACCACCTAGCTGCCCCCAAGCATGTGGATTTCAATAAAACCTGGAAAGACTTACACGAATTGATGCTGAGTGAAGTAAGCAGAATCTGGAGAACATTGTACACAGTAATAGCAACATTATATGATGACCAACTTTGATATACTTAGCTCTTCTCAGCAATACAGTGATCTAAGACAATTCCAAAAGACTCATGATGGAAAATGCTATCCACCAATCCACAAAGAACTATGGAGTCTGAACGGAGATTGAAGCAATACTATTTTCTCTTTTATATTTTTTTGTTTTGTTTCCTTGTGGTTTTCCCTTTTGTTCTGATTCTTCTTTTACAACATGACTAATGTGCAAATAAGTTGAATATGATTTTACATGTACAGCCTATATCAGATTGCATGCCATCTTGGGGAGGAGGAAGGAAAGGCAGGGAGAAAAAAAATAAAACTCAAAATCTTATAAAAGTGAATCTTGAAAACCAAAGATTAATTATTTAAAAAAACTAGCTCTTTGAAACTCTAAGGCCACACTTACCTTCTATCTCCCCTTCTCCAAAAGACCTACTTATTCTATTATGTTTCAGTCCTTTTACCACTTGGATCACAATATTCCAATGCCTAGCACACAATGGGCTTTTCATAAATACTTCTAAAACTGAACTGAATCAAATATAATAACAACAACAATAATAACAGTGAGCATTTATATAGCACTCTAAGGATTGCAAATCATTTAAGTATCTTACCTCATTTGATCCTATATCCCTTGGAAATAGATGTTATTATTATCTCCTTTTTACAGGTAAAGAAACTGAGTCTGAGAGAGGTTAATTGATTGTTTCAGAGCCAGTTAGCTAGTAAGTATTTAAGGGAGCATTTGAGCTCAGGTCTTTCTGATTCAAGAGGAAAATAATAATGAATTTACATAGCACCTCAAAGTGCACAAAGTATTTAAAACATTTTATCTCATATGATACTCATAACAACCCTGTGCGGTAATTGCTATTAGTATCCCTATTTCACTAATGAAGAAATTGAAGTTGAGAACAGGTAAGTGACTTTTCCAGTGTCATACAACAGGGAAATATCTGAGACTAGAATCAAATCAAAATTTTCCTGACTCTGAAGCCAGCACTATGACTATCTCTACTGATTCTACAAATAGAGGGAAAATATGTTTGCTCTTTTTTGCCATTTAGACCCTCATCTTCCAGTGGTCTAGCACATAACAGACATTTAAGAAGTGTGCACAGAATGGATCTGAGGAATTCAGTCAGAGGAATATTTACCATCAGGAGTTAAAAATCATTCCTACATTTCCTGGATCCTATTGCTGTACATTTAAACCTGTTACAGGCTGACATGCTACGTAATTTTACAGCAGCACACTACCTTGGTGGGATTAGTTTCAGCTGTCTCCTCACCTCCTACCTGTAACCATCCATTGGAGCAATAGACAGCTTCTGAGGAAAAGAAAATAAGAACATGACAAAAGAAAAAATATACCATGTGAGCAGGATCAGGGATGGTCATTGGATTTCAGGAATCATCATCAGTTAGTAAAACCTAATGGACAGGCAGGAAAAGGGATAGGATGCCTTGGAGGTCCCAGGAAGCTCTAGAACTTGGTAGAGCACTGGTTAGCTCATTCAATTATCCTGGCTGAGATGTCCATTGGGCAGCAGGTTCTGGGGAAAGGGATCATTAACAGAGAACAGAGACCATGACTTTTAAGGTTAAAGGGTATTTGCTAATAGATCATATAGATTCCTTTTAGTTGGCTCACATGGTAAACAACCATGCTTTATGGGACAGATAAGTTGCTGAAAAGTTGCATGTTCATCATCTTAAATCATCAGGGGAGTTTGCTTTTAAAGAAATCCATAAGGAAACATTCAGCAAAGCAAAAGTTATCTGTCTAATGAGAATAATCAAAACCTGATTTATTAGCTAAGTTGGCATTTTTTGGATGCCTTTCTTTTCTTAAATTCAAAAACACATTTACTGAGTGAATACAAGGTCTCATGGTAGGCACTGAGGATACAAGGAGATGGTCAGAAGGAAGGTGACTTGAGATGCCATTTTGTTCTACTCTAATTCCTAAAAGTACTCAAAGTGATTTTTTAAAAATCACACAAGAAATTTTATGCAGAGGAAACTTCATTTATTATTTATTTATTATTTAAAAATGAGGGGTCAGGAGGGGGGATATATTTAGTATCAGAGGATCTTGGTTCAAATCTTGCATCTACTATTTACTACATATATGATTTCAAGCAGGCCACTTTTTTTTGTTTTTGTTGCTGCTGCTGAATGGTTCTTTAGTCATGTCTGACCCTTCACAATCCCATTTGGGGTTTTTTTGACAGAGATACTGGAGTGGTTTTTCATTTCCTTCTCAAGCTCCTTTTTAATATGAGGAAACTGAGGCAAACATGGTTAAGTGACTTACCCAGGGTCACACAGCTACTACGTGTCTGAGGCCAGGTTTGAACTCAGGAAGATGAGCTTTCCTGATTCTAATTCCAGCACTCTATAAAGTGCCACCTAACTGTATTCAGATTCCTCACCCACAGAACAAGAGAGTTCACTTTTAGCTTTAAATTTATAATTCCATAACACTCAACCTGTCTAGCCCTCCTTAATAAAAGGGGTGGGTTAGATTTTTTTACCTGACAATCAACTTCTAGCTTTAAAGTTATTACTCAATGTCACTTAATTTCTCTAGGCTTCCATTTCCTCCTCAGTAGGACCTCTAAGGTCCCTTTAAGCTTTCTAAAGAAATCAGCAAACATTTATTAGGCACCTAAAATGTCCCAGGCATTGGGCTATGCTGGAAGACTCTACCATGCCCATCTTACAGATGAGGAAACAGAAGCCTAAAGAGACAATGGCAGGTAGAGATCTTATATTTGTTTCTGAGGTGGTAGAGAGATGGATATAGGGGTTCATGTGTATATGGTCCAGGGGAAGGAAGGGACAGTCCCAACTTGCTGCTCTATACAACCTACTGACCAAATGTTCTTAACCCAAGTTCCCCTTGAACCCAAGTTTTGGGGTACACATCTTTAAATCATCTGCCCATGCCTTAGCCTACTTGCATAAATAGAAAAGTTGGGCGCTACTGTGCAAGGGAACCATATCTGGTCTTCCCCTTCATCCACCCCCACTAATAAGGAGCAAAAGAATGAAGGTTTAGCAAACCACCTCAAAACAGTTGGTAACCCCTCATTTCAATCAGTCCATCAATTTGCTTTACAGAAGTAATTATTAAGTGCCTACTATGTGCTAACCTGGGGATACAAATACAAAAAATGAAAAAATCTCTACTCCCAATAAATTTACAATGTAACAGAGGAGACAGTGAGTACACATATGTTATTCAGAATATATGATAAGTGAATAAAAAGAAAGTAATTTATGAGGGAAGAATTAGGAGCAGCATCACGCAAAAAATGGTGTTTGTGTTGATTGGAGGGTGTAGTCATGAACTCCAAAGCCTCCATTTAAGGGGAGGAATTAGGACAGGCATCATCTCCTTTCCCACCTAGATTCCCTATTCTTGGGCCTTCTGACTTCTCCACCATTCTCCCAACATTGGGTATATTCCTCCCTCACAATGCAGCTTCTCTTTGTGCATTGTCTGCCCCCATTAGTTTGTAAGCCCCTTGAGGGCAGGAGTTCTTTTTCCTTATTTGCATCCTCCATGCTGAACACAATGCCCAGCAATGAAAAGGTGTTTAATAAATGTTTATCAACAATTGGAGTATTAGAAGAAGTGTAATGATAAGGAGTTATCCTCAGACAGAGGATGGTGGGCATTCCTAATTAAAGAAGTCAAGCTTGTGAGAAATTGTAAGATCTAACATGTGACCACTGCTGTGCCATAATAACACATATATGGCATTTTATAATAGCTAGCATTTATATAACATTTTAAGGTTTTCAAATCACTTTACAAATATTATCTCATCTGATCCTCATAATAGTCCTGGGAGGTAGATACTCTTGAGTTGCCATTTTACAAATACAGAAGTTGAGGCAGACACAGGTTATGTGATTTGCCCAAGTTTACACAGCTAGCATGTGCCACATCTGCCCTTGGGTCTCCCACACTCACTGTTCTATCCACCTGCTGCCTCAAAGTTTGAGGCATTTTTACATTCGCAAGAGCTTTTCACCCACATTGTCTCACTTGAAGGCAACGAATGACAAAGCCAGCAGCTCCCAACAAGGAGCTCAGGACCCTTCCCCCTGTGCTCTTCTGCCAATGGTTCACCTCATGGAATCTTTACAAGCTGGAAGACATAGAATTGCCAAGCTGAGGAGTAAATACGGTCTCAAATGTTCAAGCTCCAACTTTCCTACATCTATTTCCCAAACCAAGGCTGTGATTTATAGGATGAGATCCTAAGACCCAGAAACCCCGCCTCTCTTCCTCCTCAATGCTTAAAACTGGAGATGCTGAACAGCTGGTACCACCTATGCTATTTCCATTTTAGTCAAAACAATCCCTCTCCCGAAGCTAAATCTGGCGATGGAAAGCAAAGTTAGCATCACAGCAAGGGAAAGAGAAAGTTGTGTCTGACTCCCAAACCCAGGCTGTATCGACAAGATTATTTCTGCCTGTGTAGCATTCTTCCAGTTCTAAATGAGTGGTCCTTTCTTTTGCACATAGGCACACACACAATCTTATAGATCAGTTATTTATTTAGAGGAAGCTGGGATGAGGAAACCCGGGGAGTGGGGGGCCCAGGGATTTCACACAAATACTGGTTTCTTCTTTCTTTTGGCTCCAAAGTTAGAATGGTAGCTTTATTTTGATAGGAGAAGGGGTAACAGGGATAGAAGTTACACCTGACATAATGCTCCTTCCTCATTGGTTCATCAATTCAAAACCTTAGACATCATCTAATCCAGGGGTGGGTAATCTATGGCCTCAAGGCCACATGTGGCCCTCTAGGTGCTCAAGTTCAGACTTTTGACTGAATCCAAACTTCACAGAACAAATCCAAAAAGATTTGTTTGGAGCCCAAAGGGCTCCAAGAACACTTGCACCAGAGTCAAAATAAAGGTTCTTTTTCTGCCTCTGAGGGTTTATTGTACATGTGACCTTGGGCAAATCACTTAACCTCTGAGGTCTTCAGTTCCCTTTTCTGTGGAAAGAGGGCTTTGGACAAAATGACCTCTGAGTGAAGGACAGAGAAAAGGCATTGGCTCAGCAGTCAGAGCACTTGGGTCCAAGTAACACTTTTAATGTACCATGTGACCTTGAGTATATTAATTAAACACCAGGAGCCATAATTCCTTTTCTTTTAAATTTGGAAAATGAGAGTTGTACTAATGCCCTCTGAGGTCCCTCCTAGCCATAAATCTATAATTCTATGTATTTATTGAAAATTCTGATGGACATTCCTAGGAAAGTTGGAGTGATGTTGTTTTGTGCAGCAAGAAGGATATCTAATAAGGAGGACTCAAAAGGACCTTAATATTTTAACAATGCAAGATGATTGAAAATAATATTCATCAAGATCATAGTTAATCCACGGACAGCCCCAAACGTGTCAGTGATTTCCACACAATATCAAAAGAACTCACAAATGTGCATAGAACTTTAGGAGAGATCCCCTCTGTGGAAGCTGGTAGACCAGTAGAGAGAGCACTGGACCTGGATTCAGGAAGATCTGAGTGCAAATGTGGTGTCAAACAGTTACTAACTATGAGACCTTAGGGAAGTCACTTATCCCTGTTTACCTCATTTTCCTCATTTGCAAAATGAAGATATTAAAAGAATCAACCTCACAAGATTGTTGAGAGGATTAATGAGATATCTGTAGAAAGTACTTAGCCTAGTGCCTACCACATTATAGATACTACATAAATGCATTTCATTTCCCTTCCCTTTTTTCATATTCATTTTCTTTTCCTTCCTTCCCACTTCCCCTTCCTTTTCCCCTTGTCCTTTCCTTTCCCTTTCTCCCTCCCTTCCCCTTCCCTTTTGCAAATTTATAGGAGGGCACAGACAAGAGATGCAAAGGATTATTAGATACACATGGGTTGCAATGTTCATGATCATGAATCACACATCCTCATCTCAGTTGAAATATAAGTATGAGATAAGCCTATTTACAAAGGAAGCGGTATTGACAAGGATAAATTCAGAGATCTATTGTCACATTAGAGGATAATTCTAAGGGTTTTCACAGACACAGTACTATAATTCTAGTTCCTATTTGCCATGAGGCCAGGAGTGGAAAGATGGGAAAGAGAGAATATTGATGAAACTTGTGGGTGTGGGATACTTATTAGCATCAGGTTAGTAAAGGTGTCTTATGATAACACCTATTACCATCTGTACCCCCAGACGGAAATAGACAGAGTTTTCTCACTGGTCCACCATTCTATAGCATTCGACAGTAATTAAAATTCTACCTATGATATTTTCTAGTAGCATGACTCAGAGCAAATACTTTAATTTCTCTGGGCCTCAGTTTTCTCATTTGTAAGATAGATAGATGATAGATGATAGATAGATAGATAGATAGATAGATAGATAGATAGATAGATAGATAGGCAGATAGATGATAGATGGATGGATAGATAGATAGATAGATAGATAGATAGATAGATAGATAGATAGATAGACAGATAGATAGATGATAGATGTATAGATGGATGGATGGATGGATGGATGGATAGTTATCCCACGGAGGTAACATAAGGATTAAATGAAATGGGTATAAAAGTACATTGCAAACATCAAAACTTCAGGAAAATATCTGATATTACCCTTCTTATCTTTAGTTTGCTGAATCCCCCAATATACCAATGCCAAAACGGTAACATGACATCTACTCTTCTTTGGCAGAGGGTTAGCTCAGTGGATAGAGTGCTGGTCTTGGAGTCATAAAGACCTGAATTTGAATCCTGCCTCAGATACTTATTAGTTGTGTGGGCAAGTCACTTAACTCTCCTACGCCTCAGTCTGCTCATCTCTAAAGCGGGGATAAAAATAGCACCTAAATCCCAGGATTGCTGCAAAGATAAAATGAAATGATATTTGTAAAGCACTTTGAAAATCTTAAAATGTTATATAAATGCTAGCTATTATGAATATATTATCATTAGAGAAGCAAAGTGGTATATTAGAACATCCGACTTGGAACCAAGAAGATATGGGATTGAATCTTGCCTCAGACCATTTACTAGCTATGTAATCTGGTACATGCTATTTAAATCTCTCATAGACTCAGTTTCCTTGTTCTTTTTTTCCTTTTGGAGGGCAATTGGGGTTAACTTGCCTGAGGTTACACAGCTAGGTTTGTGTGTGTGTGTATGTGTGTGTGTGTGTGTTAAGTGTCTGAGGCCGGATCCGAACCCAGGTCCTCCTGACTCTGGGGCCGGTGCTTTACTTACTGCACCACCTAGCCACCCCACAGTTTCCTTGTTCTGTAAAATAAAGATAACAAAAACACCGCCTCACACATTTCTTCAGAGTTCAGAAGAGATGTGTATATAAAGTACTGTGCAAACCTTAAAGCATTATTCAAATATTATTATTTTTTTACCTCTTCATCACAGCTGAAATATAATGAATATGGGATGTCTATTTACAAAGGAAGAGGAAATTAACAAATAGCTGTTATGGTACAAGAAACTATAGTCTTGAAGGAAAAATCTATCTAGTGCCTAAGCATATAATTTTCATTTTTCCAAATCTACATAAAGTTTTTCTGGGACCTTCACAAGACCTAGGTTAATTCAGCATCCTCACCTAATGATAGCATCTTGCAGTTGTTTTCCAGTCATGTCCAATTCTTAATGACCCCATTTGAATTCATTTCAGTTGAGACTTCCTTTTGACTTTTTTTGACAAAGATACCAGAACAGTTTGCTATTTCCTTCTCTAGCTCATTTTATAGATGAGGAAAGTGAGGCAAATAAGATTTGTTTATGGCCACAGAGTTAGTAAGCATGGTCAGATTTGAACTCATGAAGACAAGTCTTCCTGACTCCAGGTCCACCACTCAGCTGCCAGGGGCAGACGTAATTAGACCCCAAGTGCTACCTAGGGCTGTTCCCTCCCCCACAGAACCCTGAATGAATCAGAATGGCATTTCTGCACTGCCTCAGCTCTTCCCACAAGTTTAGCTCACCAGCAGGAATTTCATTCAGGGCCCTTCACCTGTTCACACCCACCATATCTAAGTAAGGACTTTCTGTGCAGTCTATGGGACAGTAAGAATGATTTGTGCTTTTATTCATTAAAAAAAAACTGAGAGCTGGAAGGGACCGCAGACATCATCTGACCCAACAGACAATAACAGAAAAGAAAACTGAGACCCAGAGAATAAAGAGCCTTCTATATAGACTCAAATGCACCTGAGCCATCCTTAACATGGAGGCTGTTTCCCATGACATAGATGGCACTATGTCCATAATCATCCTGTGAGAATCTTTTCCTTGTCTTTTGGTTTGCCAAAGGGCAGGTCCCACAACATACTAGAAACCTGGAGCACCCTAACAGTAAACCCTTTATTCCTCACCTTTGCCATGGGATCAATCTATGTTCTGTTGCAATCAAACATTTCCTAGGTGACATGTTTTATTCCTGTCCTTTTTCAAAATTTTTCATCAGCTCTGCATACAGTCAGTTCACACCTACTATAAATGCCTTTCCATTGCCCTCTGTGTGATATTGATTTTCAGTTTTTCAAAGACTTGACATTCTTCAATGCAAGCCCTGATTAATAGACCCCCATTGCTAATCACACCCCAAAGTCCAAAAAGTCACTCCATTCATTGTCAAGTTCTGAATTAGCAAGAGGGTGCAGATTATTGAGAACTGGTTAGAAGGCAAGTTCTCTTCCCTTAGAGATCTTGTTATCTGAGGCTTCAAGCAAAATGAGAATATTGTAGGAGAGAAAGAACATGATTAGATTGAGAAGAACCTGTCATAGTGATGAGAACAAGAGAATGGGAAGTTAGTCCCTTCCAGCCCTTAAACCTATTCTCTACCTCAACAAGCTAGATAGCTTTGGGAAAGGCTTTTCTGGGGCCTTAGTTCCTTATTTATAAAATGAGGTGAAGTTCAACTAAATTATCCCTTAAAGTCTGGCTCAGTTCTAAAATTTCCTGCTTTAACCAACAGCCACTCCCCAGTTATACAAGAGATCAAAAAACATTCAGGGTCTGTTTTCAAAAGAAGAAATGCTATGTATCAACAATCATATAAAAGAATGTCCCAAATCACAAATAATTAAGATAAATGCAAATAAAATAATTCTGTGGTTTCTTTCATCTCACACCCACCAGACAGATTAAGATAATAAAAAAATAAAAATAGTAGCTGTTAGAGATTCTGTGAGCAAACAAGCACACTGATCCAGTATTATAGGAGCTATGAATTAGTCCAATTGTTCTGGGAAAATAGTTTGGGGCTATGCTAGAAAAGTTACTGAACTCTTTAATACAACACGGGCTGCTAGGTGGCTTAGTGGATAGAGCACTGGGACTAGAGTCAGGAAGACTCATTTTCCTGAGTTCAAATCTTGCCTCAGACATTTACTAGCTGTGTGACAAGTCTTATCGCCCTGTCATCTATAAAATGATCTAGGAAAGGAAATGACCACTACAGTATCTTTCCCAAGAAAACCCCACATGGGATCACAAAGAGTCAGACATAACTAAAAAGACATAACAACTACAACAAATGTGCCAAAAGATGGGATTACAAAAAATCGGCAAAAACACAGCCTCTACCTTCAATTTTCTACATTTCAATGAAATAGATGGCATGCAAATACATACAAGATACAAACAGCATAAATGGAATGTAATCTCAGAAAGGCAGACCAGCATTGTGAGTGGGGGTAGGAGAAGTCTCCTCCAGAAGTTGGTATTTGAGGTGAATAATAAAGGAAGTCAGGGAAGTCAGAAGACAGAGTTGAGGAGAGTGAAGATCCCAGGCATGGGGGACAGAAGATTTTTCTTTTAAAGCATGGAATTGGAAGATGAAGGGTCATTTGTGAAGAACAGCAAGAAACAGCAACTGAATCATAGTGGAAAAGCTTAAGAAGGCTGAAAAGCAAGGAAAGGGTTCAGTTTTTAAAGATTTTAAATGTAAAATGGGGGATATTATATTTGAACAAGGAACCACTGGAATTTATTGATGTGGTCAGATCTGAACTTTAGGAAGATCAGTTTAACATATGAGTGGAAGATGGACAGGAAAAGAAAGACTTGAGACAATGTATCAGCAAGCACCCCAGCGTCCCCAGGGTGTCTGCCAACACAGGTTCTTAGATCTGCTTTGATAAAGGAAAGCAACTCAAAATGGGTTAACAAGCTTACTTTAATCAGTCAAATATGTATCGCTTAGCTAATTCAGGGGAAAAAGGTCAGCACCCCGAACTTCAAAATATACAGACAGAATTATCAAGACAAAGAAACAGATCAAGTAGACACTTTCCAAACTGTCCAACCATTACATCCATACCAAATCAACATCTGGATTTCATCAACATCTGGGTTTTTCAAAGCCGGGGGGGCTCTCAACAACAGCTTCCCAGAGTCTCATCTGATCAAATCACAGAACACTTCTCAAAGTGAGCCCCAAAACAAAGCCTCAAATCAGGGTTTATATAGCCTTCTCCTGGCTCAGAGAATGTAACAACCTTCTGGACCCACTGGCCAATCAAAAAGTATCTACTGAAAATCAAGCCTCCCACCCCAGGCTCCAGGTGCACTTTAGCCTAGGGGCAGAGAAGATCTTACAAATTTACATTCCCATTACAGACAAGAAGGCAAACTATATAGCAATTACAGTAGTGCAAGAACAGTGTAAGGGCTTATACCAAGCGAGGAGAGTGGAGGGAAGGAAATATATACAAAAATGCTTTGAAGGTTGAAAGGGCAAGATTTGACAAGAGCCTGGATATGGGGTAGAGGGAGAGTCAGTGAGGAGTCGGATTGCACCTGAGTTACAAGTTTGGATGACTGGGAGTGTAGCAGCACCCTTTTCAGTAATAGAGAAGTTTAGAAGAGGGAAAAGTGTGGGGGAAGAAAGACAAACTGTTTTGGATATTCTGTGTTTGACATGCCTGGTGTAATACAATTCAAGATGTCTGAAAGGCAATTGGTGATACAAAACTCGAACTCATGACAGTTATTAGAGTCAAGATAGAGAGATACGGGAACTATCTTTATAAAAATGATAACTGATCCAATAGAAAGTATTGAGATTGCCAAATAAATAGAAGAGAGAAAAAATAGAACCCTTGGGGTACACCCATTGTTAGTGGGCTACAGTGGGATGAAGAACCAATAAGGAGGAAGAAAATGAGTGATCAGACATAGAGGAGGTAAACCAGGAAACAGCAGTATCATGAAAGCCTAGAGAAGAATATACAACAATGTATTAATAGTGTCTGATGTGTCCATAGCACATTAAGGTTGATAGCGTTGTGCATCTGTTATCCTTCCAAAATCTCACAAGTCTTTTTGGGTAAAAGATAAGGAAACTGAGATTAGAAAACATAGTCATATAGCTACTAAGAGTGAGATGCACAATCCAACTTATCTCTCCTGGCCTTGGGACCAGGCTCCTTTCTTCTGCAAATGATAAGAATGAATCAACCAATCAATAAGCATTAATAATCACTTACTATGTGCCAGGCAAGTGATAGACAAAGGGGACATGAAAATGAATGGCAAACAGCCCTTGTTCTCAAGCAGTTTACATTCTGTCTAATGAAAAGCATTCATGTATATAAATAAATAGAAAATAGAAACAAGGTGAATACAAATTAATTTGAGAAAAGGGACACTAATAGCTAAAGGAAATCCCAACTATGTAAAAGAAAAGAGGGACTCTATGAGGCAGAAGGGAAGAGGGTGTAAACTGAAGACAGGGGAGAGAACCTAAGCAGATGGATTGTGGAATGTCATATATGGGAAATAGCAGGTATACCAATCTGTCTGAAGCATAGGAAACATGAAGAAAGCATTTATTAAACACCAGTTATGCACCAGACATTGTGACAAATATTTTACAAATACCTCATTTGATCCTCACAACAACCCTGGGAAGTATTATCCTCATTTTATGAATGAGGAAACTGAGGTAGTGAGAGGTTAAGTGACACAAGGTCACACAGCAAGTGATGATGCAAATTTGAATTCAGGTCCTCCTGACTCTAGGCCCAGGTCTCTATCCTCCGCATGACCTAGATACATCTCAACTGGAGTAATATGTAATAAAGGTAAGCTAGATTCAGGGTGTGAACAGCTTTAAGTGCCAGAGAGATGGGTTTGCATTTTGTCTTAAGAATATCCCTTTGTCGATATAAGACATACAAACAATGGGCTATAGGAATCCATTTTGCCCTACAAGAAAGTAAGGGGGGGGGGGGCCGTGGGATATAAGAGAAAGAAGATTGGGGGAAGGGGTGTTCAGTATGCTTGCCATCTTAGGGTGGGGTAGGGGAGAGATGGGGAGAAAATGTGTAACTCAAAATATTGTGGAAACAAATGTTGAAAACTAAAAATAAATAAATAAATTCAAACAGAAAAAAAAAAGGCAAAGAATGGCCTCTTTTACCTAGCCAAAAAAAAAAAAAAGAATATCCCTTTGTCACCTATGTGGAAGACAGAAGAGGGATGAGAAAGCATTGAAACTGGAGACAAATTTGGAGGTTATTTCAACAGTCCAAGACAGAGGAGGACCCAAACCAAGGTGCTGGTCACTTGAGTAGAACCAAAAAGACTGAGTCAATGAGCATTTATTAAGCCCCCATTATGAGCCAGGCACTGTGCTATAATTAGACTTTGGAATTTCCTGGTGATACAAAGGAAGACAAAAATAGACAAAGAAAAACCCAATCCTTGCCCAAGGACCTCATAGACTAATGAGAAAAAATGGAGAGGAAGACTTAACAAGACTTGGAAACAAACTAGATGGATGAATAAGTAAAAAAACTAAAAACCTCCCAGGCTGTTAATTTGGGTGACTGGAAGGATGATGGTGTCCTTGACCAAACTAGGGAAGGTAGGAAGCAGGATGCAATCAGTGGGAGAGATAATCAGTTCTGTTTTGGATGCTGTGATATTGAAACCTATATGGAACATAGAGTTGGAAATAAATCTGATAGGCAGTTTGGGGACTGGAGTTCAGGATAGGGACAACTTCTAGATATAAAAATCTTGTAGTCACCCGCATAGAGATGATAACTAATTCCATGGGAACTGATGGACTCAATGAGAGAAAGAGAAGGCATAGAGAGAGAAGAGAGTCCAAGGAAGAACTCTCAAGTGTAGCCACCGTTAAAAGATCAAACCCGGATAATAATTCTACAGAAGAGACCAAAAATGTCTAGTCTAACAAGTGAGAAAAAACAAAAGAAAATGATGTGTCACACACACACACAGAAGAAAGAAGGCAAATGGTGTCATATAAGGATTAATCTGAGCATTTAGTGTAAATAAATTCTGTATTCCATACAGTTCAGTGGTCCTTTCCTACATAGAATACCACAGGTATCTGCACATGCAAATACAGACAATGCCATAATTATTGCTTTAATTATTATTGTTTTTATTCTGGTTTTGTTATTGTTTTAATCCTTCTGGTCAAATGTACCACTGAGAAAAAATGCAACAAATTTCTGCAGTGAATGCAAGGGCTCTTTTAAATTGGAGCATACATCAAGAACGTTAGCCCACTTTACAGACAAGTGAGCATGCTTACAGGGGAGATGATTTCCAGCTACCTCCATGGACATAAAAGCAACTGTAAGTTTCCCTTTCTTCTATGATTATTAAGGTCATAAATTATAGCTGGACAGTTTAAAATTCAAGTGACCAGCAACTAGAGAGAGCAGCTTCATCAATTATAAAGTACTCATTTTTTAAGTGAGTCAGTGCTGATTTTATTGGATGGTCCAATAAGGTTAAAATATTGCCGCTCAGAGTTGTGGATGACAGGGTGATTAGACTTTGGAATTTCCTGCAGATGCAGAGAAAAAAATAATACCAATAAAGCAGTTAGGCTGAAGTACCAATATCATCTCCCTCTCAGGAGGTGGCCAGGCCAGAGTACTGAGGAAATGACACCCAGTAAGGTGGAACAACAGGGCTTTTCTCCAGGGAGATGAAATTTAAAAGATGCATCAGTCTCGAACTCTTACTGCTTTCCCTATGAGACTACTGACGACTTGTCTTTGCTTACATGATGATCCCAGTAGACAGGGAGGTCTTTTAGCAGCCCAAAGACTAATAGATTCCTCGGGGTGACAGAGGATATAAATGCCACAGTCAGGATTCCAACCCAGCACTCCTGACTCTAAACACCACTGGCCTCTCTGGGCTCATGCATGTACTTACTAATTGCAATAAATGTTTACTGAATAAAATTCTGTTGATTAAATCAAATCAAAATGAATTTAACTGAAATTGACAGGAGAATCAGCAAAAATCTCTCTCTCTCTCTCTCTCTCTCTCACACACACACACACACACACACACTGCCAATTACTGAGGATATACATTAAAATACATATCCTGACATGTGTCTTTGAAACCAGTGGTATAGCAAATGAGAGGTTTAATCCTGCTGTGTAACCTTAAGTGAATTATTTAACCTCTCTGAAATGCAATTTTCTCATCTTTAAAATGGGAATAATAATAATAGTATCACCCACCTCATGTAAGGAAGATCAAATCAAATAAAATAGGGAACATATATATTGAACCATGAAGTGCTATTTACATGTCAGTTATAGTGATGATGGTGGTAGTAATGATGGTTATGATAATGAGGAGGAGGAGGATGATGATGGTAATGGTGATTTTCTTGGTACCTGTGATCAACATCTTTACAAAGAATTACAGAAAACAAGAGCCCTAGAAAACTAATCCAGAACACAGCTTTTATTTTCCAGAAGGCAGAAAGGCAAACTTTTCCACATAGTGTTTTCACCCACTGGGGGTAAAATGTTTGTCTTAGGCCAAAAAATAATCATTTCCATTTTTTTAACTATCATCTTTCTCTTTTTCATCTGGAATAAAAGTAGCAAAACCCTGTGACCAAATATTTTAATGCTGTTTTGCTCTGGTGTCAACCATGTTAATTCTATAGAAGGTGGAACTAACACTATAAACATTTGAGTGCCTACTCTGTGCCAGCCAATGTGATGATAATCCTTTCCCTCAAGAAGCTCGCAATCTAATGTTGGGAGACAACATACAAAAAGAGGCCAGGAAGGTGTAGGGGAGGCCAGGGGGTGCTTGGTTCCAGGACATCTTGTTCCTTGTAGATGAAACCAGAGTAGTAGATGGCGAACAGAATGTGCCAAAAAGGTTTGTTTCTGTCTGTAATGCCATGCACAAGCAGCTTTCCAGAAGAATGCTACTGTGAACAGCTTTTAAGGTTCTGATTACACAGTATAGTGAACACTCTATCCCATAACAAATCAAAACAAAATATTCACAGAAAATCAAGGTACAGTATTCACCATAGTACAACTTATCACAGAAAATCACAATATAGTATTCATAAAAGCTTATCATTAAAATGGCCACATAGTTTTCACCAAAGTGTTTGCAATATTTAGAACAAAGAACAATCATCTCAAAGTACAATAGTCAAAGTCTTCCACTCATGGGGCACACTAAATTAACTCAATCAGTCACTTATTCAGCAATCAATTACTAAGTATCATTAATCACTAAGTACAATCATTAAAAAATACACAAACCATCCACCCCTAGGTCACTGGTAAATTTACAATTTCATCCCTACTCAGTACCCACAGAGAAGTCTTTTCATCTTGACTTGGGGCTGGTTCTCAGATTCCTTGGATCCCCTTCCATGGTCCCAGATTCTACCTGGATTCATCAGACTGTCACCTGGGTTCAATGGCAGACAGCTCCCAGTTCCTTGTCCAACTCTCTGGGTAGGTCCTGCTCCACACTGAAGTTCACAGGGTCCAGTCCATCTCAAATCCTTCACAATTTCTGCTCCCAAGAATTCAAGGCTCAACCAAGCCACAAACAGACAAAGTCCATGCATCCCGGTCATGCTTCCTCATTCTTCTGCAGCTCGTTCAAAAAATCAGAATCACCTTATCCAGCCTGGGGGGAGGCAGATCCTGGAGTCCTGGGCTCCTGGGCTCCTGGACTCTTGTTCAGAAGAAGCTCCACCACCACAAATTCTCAGGAAACTCTGGCTCGGTTCTCAATTCTTTCTTCTGTCCCAAGAAATTCTGACTGTGTCTCTCTGGGTCTATTCTTACAAACACAGCATTAGCTACTTCCTGTTTCAGCTAACTACTTCCTGTTACTTCAGGAACAGGGTTTCATACCTTCTGTTTCTTTCCCAGAAGTTTGATTAGTTACAAAGTGCTAAGTACCTGCTTACTTGTCAATACAAAAAGGGGTCTTCAAATTACCATTATACTATCCTCTGTGAAGGAAGGCATTGGGAAGATTTTGGCACCCCACCCTCTGATCTTCCCATCTGAGGGGAGAGGAGGCTGAAGGAGGTGGTGTCAATCAAGGGCTGAGTAAACCGCATGATGATAAGACTATAGGAGATGAGTTTAACCTAGAAGTAGCTATTTAATCTGTGGGGTTGAAGCCAGGCAGAGCAGCAGATGCAGAATGGAGAACTAGAATGCTTCTGGCTATGTGGGGATGGGCAAGTCACCAGAACTCTCTAAGTCTCAGTTTCTTCATCTGTAAAATGGAACTACCAATATCTGTTGAACCTAACACATTATGGTCGGGAGAGTACTTTGCAAATCCTAAAGTGCTTTATAAATGCCAAATATTTTTAATTCACAAGAATTTACTTATGGATTCAACTATAATGTTCATACAGATGACTCTTAAGCTCCATACATCCAGCCACAATCTATCTCCTGAGCTATAGTCCTACATCACTTCCTACTCACTGGACATTTTCTACTAGCTATATTGTCAGCATCTTAATTACAGCATATCCAAAAGGGAACCCATTATATTTTCCTCTAAATTGTCTTCTCTTCCTAATTTTCAGCCATTTCTGATTCCAGGTCCAGTGCTCTCTTGACTATACCACCATGTTGCCTAGCTTGCAACAAGCAATGGAGAAAAGTATGGTGGAAATGAACAGAATGCAACAAACAACAGATAAGAAATTTGGAATAACTGGAGTAAAGGATGTAAAATATACTTTTATTGCGAAGAAGAAAAATGGTTTTGTGTATATTCAGTAATGTAGGTCACACACTAGTATAAAAAGGATATCTTATGTCAAGGTCCTCAATTATTTTTCTTTATACAAATTTTTTTTCTATATAGGAAAATGTGTGAGTAGTTGGCCATATAGTAAAAATGAGAGGTGACAGGTAATGGACTCTACTAGTACCCTTAGAATACCAAGAGAAGAAAAAGAAACCTGTTGTAACACATTATTGTCTTTGGTAGCCACCTCTCTTTGACAAGTAAGGCAAATGTTTGCTGACAAAGGCACTTGCAGGACTCTTGTGGCACTGTGGTAATTAATTTACTTTGGTTAAACTTCTAGATAGAATTATTAAATTGGTGTCAATGTCATTTCTTCTGTTCATTTCCCATTTTTAATCCTCAGTTATGTGTCTAAATCATTTGAGATTCAGTTATTTCAAATGTAGGCCAAATATTTTTCCCCCTCATTATTCTTTATATTAATTCAGATTTTAAGCTTTATTATTCAGATTTCACATAAACAACTCACTCAGGGAGCACCCCCACCTTAAGTATATCTCCTGTCCATTAATTTTTTAGGAAAGGAAAGGAAAGGGAAGTGAAAGGGAAGGAGGAAGGGGAAAGGGGAAGGGGAAGGGAAAAGCGAAGGGGAAAGGAAAGGAGGTCCCAGGCACATTCCCTGCAGAAAATCTATGGTGAAGAGGCAAGGTGGCAGGCACCTTTAATCCTTGATACTGAGGAGGATGAAACGGATCATCTCTTGAGCTCAGGAGTTCTAACTTCAGTGAAATAAAGCTGACCAGGTGCCTATACTAAGTCTAGGTCCAAAAGCAGGGGAAAACTGGGCTACCTAAAGAGGGATGAAATGTCCAAGACTGGAAAAGTTCAAAGCTTCCATGCTAATCATTAGTGGGATCAAGTACCATGTAATCATGCTTCTGGGAAACAATCTCAGAAAAAGAAAAAAAAGGAAGGAAACAAAACAAAACTTATGGGATTATACAAACAAGAGTTGCCTGGGGTGGGTAGACATGGACTGTTGACAATCTACATCACTGGAGGCAATCTAAGTCATATCTGGAAAAATCCAAATTGATGAGATCACAATATCACTTGAGGATTTCATGGGAAAAATGCATATTTATTTCAGTGGTATAGTTAGCTCCCTGATAAGGAAATTCTTTCTACTAATGCAAGCTGGCATCTTCTGTACAATTTAAATACTGGAGAGTTGTCTAGGGCACTAAGATTAGTTTGACCAGAGTAATTCAGATAGTATGTGACAGAGATAGGACTTAAACCCACCTCTTCCTGACCCGAAAGTCCCCTCTCTATCCACTATCCTATACTGTCTCTATGTAAATAATAACTCAGATATATAGAATTACTTTTTTTAAGATTTAAAGAGAACTTTTCTCAATATAAGTTGGCATGTCTGAATATAGCAAACACTAGAGTCAGAAAGACCTGGGTTCAAGTTCCAGCTTTGGCCAGTACTATGTAGACATAGCCAATCCTGGAACTACAGACTTGCAAACCTTAGAGCCTTATATAAACATGAGTCATTTGATAATTAAAGGGGAAATTAAGAGAGGAAAGGACAACAAATACTACAAAATATCTTTAATGCAAACTGAAACAAGACAAAAACCTCAGAAAAACATAAATGAATTTCTATGTGAGATCTGGGTGAGGAAAGGTTATTTCTAGCATATGTAATCAGGAAATATTTCCTGAAAGAGTCAGAATTTGAACAGGGTCTTGAAGAAAGTATAGGCTATACTAAAAGGTTCACTATGATAAACTTTTATTAAGTGCTTACTATGTGCCAAATACTCTGCAAAGCACTGGGGATATAAATAAGAAAAGAAAAGGTGGTTCCTATCTTCAAGGAGCTTACAAGTGAATAGGGAAAGACAATGCACAAAAGGAAGCTGAAAAGGGGCAGGGAAAGTGTCAGAGGGTACCCAGCACAGGGGCACATGGTTGACAGTAGAGTCAAAACCAAACAGAGCAATTGGCATCAAAGGAAGAGGTGGCTGGGATTTTGAGCCTTCTATAATGGGAAGCTGTGGAGAGGGACAAAGGTTTTTGTTTGTTTGTTTCAGCCTTTAGTCAGAGAATCTGTAGAGGTTCAAAAGACAGGTGACAAAATTTTCCTGAACGGACATCACATCAAAGAAAATAATGCAGAAAAGCACCAGCCATGTGCAGGAAGGCTAAGTAGTAGTTCAGTGGCACAATTTGTCTTATCAAACAGTCAATAATCTTCAAGTATTTATTAGGCACCTACTATAAGCCAGGTACTTTGTGGGGTGCTGAGGACTCAAGTACAAAGAATGCAATTATTTCTATACACGGGAGCTTTCCATCTAATGGGGGAAATGAATACAGATAAAAATATGTAAGGCATAAAAACAAAGTAAATTAAAATATGCAAATTAATTCAATACAAGGGAGTGAGGGCAGTAACAGTTGGGAGGATCAGGAAAGGTTTCATGCAAAAGAGACAGTACCTGAGCTGCATTTAAAAAAATCAGGTAACATTAGTGAAATGAAATTAGGTAGTACCCAGAGCCATGGTGGCGGGAGAAGCTCCCTTTTAAAAAGAACTAGTTCCTCAACAAGATCTTTGAGTGAGTGGTATAGTGAATGGAGAGTTGAACCTAAAATTCAGGAAGACCTAAATTGTTACGTGACCCTAGTCAAATTATTAAACGTATCTCAGCCCATTTACCTCGTCTGTAAAATGGGAGTAATAATAGCACCTAGCTCACAGATCTGATGTAAGAATCAAACAAGAAAACATATGTAAAGAGTTTGGCAAAACTTGAAATGGCATATAAATGCTAGCTGTTGTGATGATGATGATGATGATGATAAATGATGATGTTGTGATGATGATGATTATACCATGACACAACCCTAATAAAGGTTTAGCAAATAAAAGTTAGCAGATTAAGGTTCAGAAAAAGCTTCTTCAAAACATCTAAAATGGATTTGAAATTTTCTATTCTCGATTTTTTTCCTTCCCCTTCGGAAGTTAGAGAATTATTTAGGTGTCTTAAATGTCCTCTATTAAAGCACTTTTCCATTTCTCATACTTGCATATTTGTGAGGACCAGCCACACTGCAGGGATGTCTGAATCACCAGGAGACTGAGGAGGGGGCATGAAGATGACTTCCTTAGGTCCATGCAGGGTAACAGTGTCATCCAGGGTGTGGCATGAGCACCAGAGGAAGAAAAAGGCCCAAAACATCTTGGGAGCAGTTTGAGCTTTCCTATCCTTTGGCAAATCTCTCAGCTTCCACATCCTGACTAACAAACAACTCTACTAGGTTTCCTTAGTCCCTTGCACATCAGCACCCTGGTAGTCATTCAGTCATCTCACCTCAGCCTGGCCTGCTATCTTTCTGCCTTCTCTTGCACCAACCAGACCCCACCTGCAATCTTGTACCGACTTTGTACGGGTTTTGTAGATACTTAAATGCATTCGTGTTATTTCTCTGTTAGAATGTAAGTTCCTAAAGGAATTTTTTCCTATGGTGTGTGTTTGTGTGTGTGCATATGGATGTATACACATAGAAACATAACAATATATAAAAATGTATAATATATAATATATATCATATATAGTGTATATAATATATTATAATATTTTTGTATGTAAATATATAAATGTAACATAAGATAATTTTTTTTTATCGATCAGTTGAATAATTACCTACAAACTTCTCTCATCCATGATGGTGACTTCCTCTCACACCCTAGTTGTGCTAACTCTGCTTCGGATGACATAATTCCCAAGAGGTAAAAAAAAAAGGGGGGGGGGGCTATGGGTCCCAAATTCTAATATTTGATATTTTTAACATGTGATTTTACAATAAAAGCCTTCAAGTGGTCTCTCTCCCAGTCAGTCAATAAACATTTATTACATACTTATTCTATTCCAGACATTGTGCTCAGCAGAGATCTCTCTGATGCCCTGACATACATGGACAACAGAATGTAGTGTTAACAGCAGACTCTAATACCCTATCAGAAGGAGAGTAACAGCTGGATGATGATGTCTACCAAAAGGTGCCATCAGAGCTAAATCACAATTTCTACATAATACTCATCTTTATTCTGGGAGTTTTTGAGTTACTGTCTAATACTAGATACAGGATTGGGGCTAGGAAAAACAGAGAAAATCTACATGGTTTCCTTTATATTGCCATGCTTTAAAAAAAAACAACTCAGAACCACAGCCTGGTAAAAAGATGGAACCCTTTATATGGCCAGCCTCTTATCTTTGACCTGCAACTTCAATATAATAAAATATTAATGGCCAATGCACAAGGGATGCAGAAGCAAGCTAGGAAATGTCACAAGACAGGCTCATGGGAACTTAAGATATGCTTCAGATCACAGGCAAGATCAAGTCAGGCTCCATTGCTTAATCCTAAAACTCCATATGAACCCTTGAAGAACACAGGGAAAGAGCTGCATCATTCTTCCCTCCCAACACTCCAGTCTTAAAGCTCATGTCTG
This sequence comes from Petaurus breviceps papuanus, assembly GCF_028583685.1. Classification (NCBI taxonomy): domain Eukaryota; kingdom Metazoa; phylum Chordata; class Mammalia; order Diprotodontia; family Petauridae; genus Petaurus; species Petaurus breviceps. The sequence continues at coordinate 20,666,254 of NW_027185889.1, forward strand.
CAAAGCTCCAGAGTATCCATGACCTACAGCAATGCACTGATGTAGAAATTATTACTGTACTTAATTCTTGTGAAACTTAGTTTAGTGTGTCAGGTAGATTTTTTAAAGAGATATAGGTAGCAATTATGGGTGGAGGGATTGAGCCTGAGGAATTTGTACTGAATTCCTCTAATAATCCCTCTAAATTCCAGTACCACAAGACAATGTCCTTACAGCCCCACCCTAGTTAAAGTCCCCTTTTGTTTTTGTGGTCCATTCATTCCTCAAATCAAAAAAAAAAAACTAAATCACATAATACTTTCAAATTGGCTGTTATGCACTAAGGATCAGGCCCAATACTCACTCTCAAAGAACTTAGAAAGAAGATTGATAAGACAAGACAAGGTATTATAACACATCTCGGTATCTTGGTAAATACTGCATTTAGTAATCCAAATCAAAAAATAAAGTCATTTTAGTAAAACAGAAGTCCTGTTGCTCTTACCATGGGCAAGTGACAACATCTATAAGCCTCAGTTTTCTCATCGTAAAACTAGAGAGGGAGTTGAACTAGATGATCCCTAAATGCTCTTTTGGCTCTAAGATCTTCCAATATGGCAAGATCCCAAGAGATCCTTGAAATCATTTATGTAAATGTTTCCTTTTTTATCACAGATCACAATCCATCCATGCTTAACCATATCTTCCATATTGTCCCACAGACACACTCCAGAGGACTCATCTACTGCTTTAGGGATCACACCCAAGTTCTCTTGACATTGAAAGGATGCCATTGGGGCATGCAAGCTATCTATCTCTCACTGCCTCTAGGTATCTTGTCCATTGTATTTGGGGGGAAGGGAGGTATTGATTTCTCTGATGACATCCTTTATGCTGCTTCCCTTGCATGATTGCTCATTTTCAATGTGTTGCAGATTGTCCAAGCCTACCAGGCACCTCTCCACTGCCCTCTGGATAAATCTTAACTTCAGGACTCCATGAATGTCAAGGAATTATTTGTGAAATCTAGACTAATAGATAAGAAAAACCTGACATCATAGCAAATAGAATGCAGGAAAGTACCAAAAAGGTGGAAAACTCATGGACTTAAAGGTCTATGGCTACAAGAAAACTTGGAGGCCATCTAATCCAACCCCTTCAATTCACAGATGAGGTTAAGTGACTTGTTCAAGTTCACACAAATGGTAGAGATGGGTTTTGCAATCAGGGCCTCTGATTAGAAAGTCAGCCCCACCTCCACTTTTTCCAATCTAATCTCCCTGCTTCTACTTACATGATGATAATGGAGAAGGGTTAAAGTATATTCCTAATTGCCATTCATCTCTCTCAGAGTAGGTCTTCAGAAGAAGGAGCAAATTATCATAATTAATAACATATTAAAGGCCATCTAGTTAACTGAGTATGATACCTAACGTGACATCCATTAAATTAATGAATAATACTAATTTGAAAATATAGTATCTAGTTTTTCCATAGGGAACATTACTTTGTTGCTGATCTGAATTTTCTTTGCAGTAAGAAGCCAGAGAATAATCCTACAACTTTTATATAGGATTCAGCTATAGAAATATGCAAATAGGGGTGGCCAGGTGGTGAAGTGAGTAAGAGCACCGGCCCCGGCATTGGGAGACCCAGGATTGGTTCTGGCCTCAGACACTTGGCACTCACACAAAAAATGACTGGCCATGTAACCTTGAGCAAGTTACTTAACCCCAATTGCTTTAAAAAAAAAGAAATATGTAAATTATAGATAGGAAAGAGATTGATTTCTTGTAGTCAATTCTTCAAATAATGTTGACTCCCTTAAATTAAAAATCATTTTGAATCTGACTATAAGGGCTCTTATGGTTCTTAGAAATATTACCTTGCTGAATCAGCCAATCAATAAATATGTCTCTTTCTCTTCTCATTTGGAGTCTAAACTAGGTTGGAGAAAGGGATGCCTGGAAGTAGAGAGGGAAGTAACAAGAAAGCATGAAGTAGTGTTTATTTGGGGAAAATAATAGATATTAATTAAGGCAGCTAGGTGGTACAGTGGACAGAGTGCTGGGCATGGAGTCAGTAATACGTGAGTTCAAATCCAGCCTCAGATACTCTGCCTGTGTGAACTGGGCAAGTCACTTAACCCTGATTGCCTCAGTTTCCTCATCTGTAAAATGAGCTACAGAAGGAAATGGCAAAACCCACTCTAGTATCTCTGCTAAGAAAACCCCCAAAAGGGGTCACAAAGAGTCAGACACAACTGAAAAATGACTCAACAACAATAAAAACAGATACACACAAAGCAGTGACACAACAGTGCCCAGTTTGAGTTCTGTGTGGATGGGAAAGGAGGGATACAGTATGTAGGGGTCACAAAGGAGATGCACATACAGGGAAAGAATCAGAGAAGTTATCTAGTCCAAACAGCCCATTATACAGATAAAGAAAATAGGGCCAAAAGAATTTAAACAGGTCACTCAAGGTCATACAAGTAGTTGGTGACAGAACAGGTCCTTCCCCACCCTCCCACTCAGTCCAGAGTTCCACCATAGCATGGATTTCCTGGAGGAGGCAGGATTTTAACTGAGCCTTGAAGGGCAGATAATAGCATCCTGAATCAAAAGTACAGGGTAATTTATCCTAAGAGGTAGCAAAAGGGAACTTACTTTAGAGTTTGGGGGTCTGGGTTTCAATCCTGATTTTAATACTTCCTGAGTCCATGGTGGTTTTAGGGGTAGAGTTCAAGGATCCTGTGGGGATGATGACTTGAGTAGGGGTGGTACTGCCTGGAGCCAGTATAAGGGACTTAATAGCTTATATGCTATAATACATGTAAATCTTGTGGCACATGTGTAGATGGGTAAATGTCAGCTATTAGAAAAGCTGGATTTCCTCAGCTTCAGTGCACAGCACCCACCATCAAAGGCAAGTTCAAATGTCTATCCCTGAACCCTTCCCCAAGAGCAAAAGAAAAGATCTTGAAATAAATTCACTGTAAGTGGGAAGCAACACTGTGAGTTTAACACAATAGAAGAAAGATGAAAAGCATTCACTTCTGGAAAAAGCAAATGAACAGCAGCCCAACACAAATAAGCCCCAAAGATGAATTACAGCGTGTGGACAAAAAGCTCTGGGCTGTGCACTCTCTGAGAATTAATAAACTTCCTGGTTACTCAATATAAAAGACATATGATTTATGCCACAGATCAATCTACATTCTACAGAGTGAGTGGGGGGAATTTATCCCCCCACCCCCGCTTTTTTTTTTCTAAGCGGATTTCTGAACTCTGGGAAGTTGTCCATAGATGATTAATAGAACATGTCTAGAACTCTGGGAAGAGTGTAAGAACAATCTTTTACAGAAAAATATGATGTGATAGACCTAGAAGTAGTATGGTGTGCATTCTGAGTGACTGGCACTTTTTTTCCCCCAAGAGAAGAATACCATTCACCTTCTCTCACACCAATTCCCTGAGAGACTAGCAGCAAACCTCATGAATGGGCTTGGTTGGGAGTAGTCAGTTCATGATTCTAAGTTGGAGAGAAGGTGCAGACTTGCACTGGTAGAAGGAGTTATTTTGCCCAGAGACATCCATACCAGTGAAATGAAAGGTCCACTCTCTCTGTAGCCCCTATTCTTGATTGGGAATAAGCTTATGGTGTATTTCCTGCTTCCTGGACAAATCCATCCAAGGTTCATCCAGCACTTGGTTGCTAGGATAAACTTTGTCAAACACTATTTTTAAAAATCTTGTAGAAAACTCTTTTCTTGGTGGCAAAGAGGAATAGCTGAACAAGTTGTGGTATATGATTGTGGTAGAGTAGTATTGTGCTATAAGAAATGACAAGCAGGACACCTAAAAAACTTAGGAAGACTTACATGTACTGATGCAAAATGAAGTGAGCAGAAACAGAAGAACATTGTAAATAGTAGCAGCAATATTGCAGGGATGATCAACTATGGAAGAGCAATATGATGATCCAAAGGACTCATGATGAAAAATGCTATTCATCTCCAGAGAAAGAAGTGATGGAGTCTGAAAACAGATTGAAGGATATTTTTTCTGTCTTTATTATTCTTAGTTTGAGGCAGTTTGGGGGGGGGGTCTGTGCTTTCTTTTGCAATATGATTAATGTGGAAATGTTCTGCATAGCTAAAAGTATAATCAATATGAAAATGTTTGTCTTCTCAAGGAGGAGGGAGAGGAAAGCAGGAGAGAGAACTTGGAATTTAAAACTTTAAAAAACAAATGTTAAAAATTTTATTTACATGTAATTGAGAAAAAATTTAAAGCTTGGAAAAGTAAAAATCTCCTAAATGTCCTATCCAAGAGCCAAGAGTGACCTAGTCCCTATTTTGTCAAATTTGGCATACATGAAATTGAAGCGCAGAGAAGTCAAGTGAATTGCCCAAGGTCACACAGTGGTAAGCATCTGATTCTGGTTTCAAAACAAGATCTAGCCCAGAAGCAGTGTTTCTTTCACCAGGCCACACTGCTTCACCATATATGCTTATACAGAACACTGACCTTTAGTTAGTATCAGGAATATTGATGTTTCATCCTCCTCAGCAAATGTAATCAATTGGAAAGCATTGATTAAATGCTTGTTATGTACAGACATAGTGCTAAGTACTAGAGATACAAAGTAAAAGCAAAACCAATCACTGCTCTCAGGGAGCTTACATTCTATAAGCCCTACATCACTCAGTGCTGTGCCTTAACCACCTCAGAAACTACTCAGTAATTGTTTGATTGAATTTAGCTATAATAATTGCACCCCAAAACTATTTCCAAGCGTCCACGTGGGCCTCGCTTCCACTAACCTTTCCTTGGCTAACACTCATTACTGTCTTCTTTTGCATCCTCTGAGCCCCCTAGGTTCCATTTTAGCCTGAATTACTGTCTATTCTTCTCCATCCGTTTCCACGTAAGGCATCTTTTAAATCAACTCTAATCCACCCCAGGTCTGAAGTCAGTTCTCCAACTTTTTCATCTCCCTGAGTATTTAGACTAGAGCTGATCACACTAAAGTTATCCAGAGGTGGAAAGAGCCCTGGCTTTGGAGCCAGAGGACCACATTTCACAGCCCAGTTCAGCCATTCATTATCCTTCTGACCTTCATGTGACTCTGAGTCACTCTCAGAGTCTCAATTTTCATCTCTGTAAAACAAGGAAGATGGACTAGATTACTTCTAAAATCTCTCCTATCTTATCCTTAAGGGGGAAAAGGTGGTGATGAGAGAAAAGAGGAAGGAGAAAGCACAGAAGAAGAAGGAAGAGGGGAAGAGGTGGAAAGGGAAAGGGGGAGGGAGAGGAGAGAGTAACAATAGAACTAAACTAATTAAAACACAAAGAGATATATCTAGAGTTTCTAGCCAAAAAGGCTGGGGGCTTGATAAGAGGGCTCAATTTTTCTTTTATTTTGGAGTCCCAAGAGCTATGTTCTTTTCCTTGTATAGGCTAGGGACTAGGCCTCGTGATCTCATTAATAGAGGTAATCTCCAGATAGGGAAACTACTTATACCAATGCAGGTAGTGCCTTCTCTACAACTCATAGTCTTTGAGATTTACCTGGAACACTGAGAGATGAGTGACTTGGTTAGAGTCACATAGCCAGAATGGGTCAAAGACAGGACTTGAACCTGGATGTTCCCAGTTACAAGGCTCGCTGCCCAACCACTATATCACACTGTCTTCCTTTCTTCCTTAAAGGGGAATTAAAAAATAACCCACATAACAATATTTATAATAATAGGTAACACTGGCAGAGCTTTAAAGACTATAAGATAGGCAGAAATAGAAAGATAATCGCTACACAGACAGGAAGACATAGAGAAATACAAATAAAAAGAATGCGTTAATGAGTATTTAATAAGTGCTTCTTATGTGGCAGGAATTACACTAAATGCTGGGGATTCAAAAATAAGCCAGAGGAACTTAAAGAGTTTACATCTTAATTGAGCAATGACAAGATATAAGTGGGTACAGGAAAGAGGGGGAACAGTCCAAACATATTGACATGTGTGGACATGGTCAATGAGCTGCATAGAAACCTGTTCCCAAGCACAAAAAATGCTAATGCTCAGCTATGGTGGGAGAGAAACCAAGGGAAGAACCCCTAATTATAGTGGGAGGAAAAAGAAGATGATTGTTGGAGAATTATTATTGCATTGGATACTTAAATCCAGCACGAGGAGGTAGATAATATGACTTAATAAAGTATTTATTAAGAGTCTACTGTATGTAGAACACTGTGCTCAGACTTGGGGGTACAGACAGTCCCTACTCTCAAGGATCTCACAGTAGGGGAGAAACACATAGGGAAGTTTTCAGGTGCAAGTCAGGTGCTATTACTGTCCCCATTTTATAGATGGGGAAACACGTTGTGAAACACTTAGTGACTCACTCAGCATCACTCAATTCCTAAGTGAGAAAGATTCAATCAGAAGTGTAGAGCTCTAACTATCCCCTATGATACCTAGTCACCTCTGAGCTCCTTCCAATAAGAGAAAAAGACTTTTTTAAATCTCTCTAGGTTTAGATAGGAGGAAAAAAATGCTTCTAATAGTCAAGTAAACATGACTACATTCTGAAACTCAGAAAGTTATTTCACCCACGTCACTTAAATATGTCAAAGATTCATGATCTTCTATTGCATGGGCTCCATCCCTAAAATAGTTTAATGTCTTGCTACAACTTTTCAAAAAGTCTTTGAAAGTTTCTTTGAGCAAATATAATTCATTCCCCATGGACAAAAAGATGAGAAACTTCTGGTCCATAGCTGATTAATATGCCCTCTATCCTCAGGTTTGAGCTTAGAGCCTTTACATCTTTTTTGGACCTGCCCCTGTTTGTATTCTACAAGTACAGTCCTTGAGAACCCAAGGGCAATTGCACCCCACAGTGATGCATGGAAGCAGTAACTTGAATTCATCTACCTTACAGCGGTTAAAAAATTCATCAACTCATTAACAGATGAAGTCTATTTCCTTGTGTACTGCAGCCAAACTACTACTGCATTCCTATCCATCAATTAATATTGATCAGGTATAATTACTGCTCCTGTAGACACCAGGAGGGAATGGGGACATGGAGTGAGATGAAAAGCTAATATGCCACTCCTGTGGCATAATATGCCACTTATACAGCTCCTGTACAATTCAGAAATGTTTGACCATGGCCAGAGTATGACTGCAGCAAAGCTCTTCCCAAGAAACAAGGAAATGAAAGATCCACCCATCCATTAATGCTTTCATTCTTTCATACCCCAAGCATTTATTAAGTACTTACTATGTGCCATCAATAAATCAACAAGTATTTATTAAGCTCCTATTATGGACCAGTAACTGGTTTAGGTATGGAGAATGATAGGATTATAGATTCAGAAATTAAAAAGACCTCTAAGACAGTCAGTCAATCAATATGTACTAATTGAGTGCCTACTATATGCCAGGCACTGTATAAACTCTGGGGATGCAATCACACATAACCCTTTTATTTTCCATATAAGGATACTGAGAGACAGAGAGGCTAAATAACTTGCCCAGGGTCATAGACTGGTATGTGAGCTGGTGAGGAGATGATGATGATGATGATGATGATGATGATGATGATGATGATGATGATGATGATGCAACCCAGAAATTTCTATCCCCAAGGAGATTTTGTTTTAGCAAGGGAAGAGATACATAATAAATATAAAACATATGTGATTTAAATAAAATGTATTATTGTGGGTAATGGTACTCTAATGTGTAATAGATAATCAGGGAGTAGGGAGATCAAAAAAAGACCTCAGGTAGAAAGTGGAACTTTAATAGAAAGGAGAAAAACACAAGTGTCTCTACTTGATTGTAAGCTCCTTGAGATCAAGACCTTTCTTGTTCATCTTTGCACCTTCCCAATCCCATCACCCCATACCTTCTTAGACTGGAGTCTTGCACCAATAGTCACTCATTCCAAGTTAGTTGAATTACATAAAACCCAACTGGCCTTCACCATAACACTGTTAAGTTTTGTGGATACCATAATAATAACTCAGAATTACAAGCCCCCTTTTACCGGTGTTCCCCCTTCCCCAATGGAGCATTAATTTTTTTGCCTTGGCACCTAGCACACAACGGGTGCACAGCAGGTTCATAGATTCATGGAGTTGGAGTCAGAAGGGGCCATAGATGCCTAGTTCAGCCTCCTTATTTTATAAATGAGAGAGCAGAGGTCCAGTGAGCTTAGTTGATTTTTCCCAAGGTCATACAGGTTAGGTAGATGGAGGAGTTGACATTTGAATCTAGGTCTTCAGATTCCAAATCCTATACACTTTCCCTCATATCGTACTGTCACCCATAATGATTGTTAATCTGAAGTACTGCAACACTCTGATTCCATAACCCTTTGTTTTGGTTTTTCCATGTACTATTATTCCCTTTGCCAAATTATTTTTGGAGGGTGTTATGGCATACAGAGATGGCATGATATAATCTATGCCTTTACACAGGCTTGCCCATGCCTGGAACCAAGGAAACACCTAAAATAACATATGTAAGTAAAACAAAGACCAGTCAATAGTTTGTGAATTGATTATCTTCCTTCAAAGATTCACAAATAAAGACCCCTGAGAAAGCAGCTTCTGCTCCCCTTATTCTAACACAGCATTTTTCCAAGCCATTTTTCTATGTCTCTTTGAGATCTATGGGGCCATTATCTTCAAAAAGCCTTTGCAGCTGGCAAACTCCCCTTCTCAATATTCATCTCTGATGATTCCTATTTCAAAATCTCTTTAAACAATTTCTCAGCTCCAATGATGGACCACATGTGATTTTTTTTATCATTATTGATGAAACTCAGGGTGAAAATGGATAGGAAATGGGTTCCCAATCTCCAAACAACCTTGGTGGATAATTAGATGGAACTATTATTCTTTAAGGTTAACCTTCTATTCACATTAATGCACCGTGAGTTTCATGATGGAGAACAAGGATTTCTCTCTCTGCCTGATGGCGATTTTAGCTCAGCTCATCTGGGTAATGTCACGCAGTTCCAACTATTTGGATGATTGATCTAAAGCATATGAAATGTTCTCTATTATGACAGCTAGAAACACATGCATATAGAATCTATCACAGAAGGGATAATGTAGTTTTCTTCCCACGGTGGTAATGTGTTGGTGGCAATAGCCCAAGAGTGATGCACACCCAGCTGGAAGGTAATGAGACCATTCCCATGGTTGCCACCAGTCAGTGGGGAATTTGAGATGACTTGTATATTCCCCTCACTCTCACCCCACGGCATGAGGGGAGGTGTTTGGCTTGACATATGGACAAAGAAAGAAAGGAGATATTAATAACCCAGCCTTGCCAATGATATTTCTTCCTCTGCCTGTATGCCTGGAGAGAGGGACTGACTGAGATGGTCTAACATTCCCTGTCTGCTGGACAAGAAATCAATCAATAAACATGTATTAAGTCCCTACTATGCACCAGGCACACTCTTGGAGTCCCTGGGGACAGAAATGCAAAGGATGAAACAATCCCTGCTCTTAAGGAGACCACATTCTCATATGGGTAATTCTTAACGTAGGGTGTGTGAATTTGGATTTTTTAAAACGTTTTCACAACTGCATTTCAATATAATTGGTTTCATCTCCAATCATATATATTCTATTATACTTATTCAAAAACATCCTGAAAGTGAATCCAGATGTTTCACCAGACTGTCAAAAGGACGCAGCAGACACCAAAGGGTTAAAGAACATTTTCTATGTCTAATGAAAGACTACTGATTTGTAGGATGGTGGATGTCACAGATCACAGATCTAGAGTTGGAAGGAACCAGAAAAGGGCATCTAGTCCAGTCTTCTAATTTTATGTATTAGGAAACGGAGGCCCAGGGAGGTGAAGTAGTTTGCCCAAGGTCATATAGGTGCTAAGTATGAGATATGGGAATTTAAACCTAAGCCCTCTCGCTACAGAATCAGTGCCCTTTCCACTGTACCATGGAACATGGTTGAACCCAGATGCTTCCTCTTACAGATGCAGAAACTGAGGCTCAGAGAGAGTAGATAATTTGGATTTAGGGGCAGAAACCTTGAGTTTGAATTGTAGCTCTGCTGCTGACTACCTGGGTGACCTTGACCTTGATCAACTCTCTGGGCCTCAATGTCCTCTTCTGTAAAAGGAGGTACTTGGATGTCATAACTTTTGAACACTAAGAATTTTGTGGCTATTTTTATTATACATTCCTCCTTCCATGAATGTTTCTCATAAGTGTTTAGCAGTTTAAAAAATTATTTGATGGGTAGTATATGGTTTTCAGGGTGCAAGAATAGGAAACATAAATGTCTATCCCTTCCCACTTTTAAGATCACTTTGATTGTTATTCAAGAAGCCAGTCCAAAGAGGAGGAGTAATGGCAAGCAGAAACCAGTAGGAGGTGCCAAAGAGTCAAATTCTGATACTTGCTGATGAAGCCATGCAGAATTCCCACCAGGTATTTGCCCTGCAGGTGATGGCATCACAACATAGTGAATCACTCCGGGCTTCCATGCATACATTAGGCAAGAGTCATATATATTTCTGAGTTTCTTCTCTCTGGCCCTGGGAACACATGGAGACTGCAAGCTTCTTGGGAGCAGGCACTGTGACATGCTCATCTTTCTAAGCAAGATGGTACTGTGGCATGATGGAAAGAACAGTGTCACTAGATCCTACCTGTGTGACTTTGGAGAAGTCACTTCACTTGTGGTGGTTTCATTTTCTTCAGGTGAGAAATGAGAATATTCAACTAACTAGATGACCTCTATGCATCCTTCTATCCAACATCCTTCTATGATCCTGTAATTCCTCAGATCCTAACCTGTGCCTACCATACAGTAGAGAGGGGCTCTTAACCTGAGTGCAAAGATGTGGATTGGGGGAGGATAGCATTTATACAACCCTGAATTTTTGTAAAGCACTTTACATATGTGAACTTGTCTGAGCCTCACAACAACCCCAGGAGGTAGGTGTTATCATTATCTTTTTTTTTTTTT
>NW_027185889.1:20677663-20773088 GCF_028583685.1 Petaurus breviceps papuanus
AGAGACAGAGAGACAGAGAGAGAGAGAGAGACAGAGAGACAGAGAGAGACAGAGACAGAGAGACAGAGAGACAGAGACAGAGAGACAGAGAGACAGACAGAGAGAGAGACAGAGAGAGAGAGACAGAGAGAGAGACAGACAGAGAGACAGAGAGAGTATAAATGTATATACACATGTACATTGCTGTTGAGTCATTTTAATCATGTCAGACTTTTGTGACCCCATTTGGGGTTTCCCCAGAGATACTGGAGTGGTTAGCCATTTCCTTCTCTAGCTCATTTTACAGATCAGGAACTGAGACAACAGGGTTAAGAGACTTTTCCCAGGGTCACACAGCTAGTAACTGTCTGAGGCCAGATCTGAATTTAGGAAAATGAGTCTGGATGACTTCAGACTTGGTACTTTATCAACTGGGCCACCTTGCTGCCCATATGCACATAATACATATACACACATATGTGTGTATAGTTTATGTGTATTTTATATACTGTATTTCAACATAATTAGTTCTTTTTTGTAATTCTCTTATTTATTTTGTGTATTTAAAACCATGATTCTAAGAAGGGATGCACTGGCTTCACCAAATATTGCCAAAGATGTCTACAACACCACACACACACACACACACACACACACACACACACACATACACACACACCAAAAAGTTTCAGATTTTCCCCTGGGAGACACTTGATCCTTTGTGGAATGACACAGAGGAACATTTTTCCAAGCATAGAGACATCAATACTGTAAATTCTTGAAAAGGCTTATACACAATGAAAACTTTCATTAAATGAACAGAATGTTAGCATAATTAAAGAAACCATGAACTTTGATACCAGGTACCCAAGAATTGCTGACAGTCAGGATTCTCCTCTAATTATGAATTTCAGCTTCTAGTTGACAAATGTTTGTAATTTTCAAATCTAATAAGATGATGAATGCTGAAGGTCTAAAACAAGCTCATGAATAAAATGGGTAGGCAAGAAAGGGGGGGGAGGGAGCAGATGCTCTTGGTAATAAATACCACACTGTCGCTAATAGCTCAGTGCTGAAACACTTCAGAATTCTTCTCTTGCATATACTCATGCATGTTCATAAAAGCAAACACTAATTGACTTCAACAAATGATCCTTAATTCAGGCTATCAAGATGTAATTGTGAAGCATTAATCGTCAAATGAGACAATGGAAAAATTTCACATTTGTTTTCGTTGGTGGAATTAAGCAATGCATGTATATTTCTTCAAAGGCTATGGGGTGGGGGAAACTTTGTATCCCCAGTACTTAGCCCAGTTCCTGGCACATAGAAGGAGTTGAATGAATTCTAGCTGACTGACAATGTAAAAAGTACAGGAAATGGTCAAAGTTGTGACTATGAAAGGTACTACCTGTCAGAGGCCACAGAGGTCTGGTATAGAGAATGTAAGGCTTCAAGAAACCTGGGTTCAAATCTTATCTCATACGTAAAGAAGCTAGTTGACCCTGGGAAAGATACTTTATGTCTCTGAGCCTCAGTTTTTTCATCTGTAAGATGGAAATAATATTTGCTTTGCCAGCCTCCCAGGGCTGTTGTGAGGAAAGTGTTTTGTATAGCTTAAAGTCTCATAAAATGAGAGTTATTTTAATTAAGTTCCACAGGAATGATGGTGAGGACACAAACCTCCTTGACATTTTCCCTACATTAAAAAAGGTAATTTTATTGATGAGAACAATTTGTCCTTGTCCTCAGAGAGGTGAGCTTCATGATGGAAACTGATCTCATTCTCAATCTTAGGCCTTTCCAAGTGTAGGAAGAGTAAATCAGCCAGGACAACCCCAGATACAGCTGTGTATGTGTTCACAGTCCTTGATTAATGCCTGGGTGAACAGAAGCTCAGGGATCAGGGAGGGCACATCTAGGGAGATGGGGAATTTTCAGTGAGAAAGATGTTGGTAGGTGAATTTGAAAACACCAAACAACTCTCCCAGTTCCCCCAGTACCAAAAGTGTGAGTAAGGGAAGAAAGCACTGGATTCAGAGAGAAGAAACAGGTTCAAATTCCACCTCAGTGACTATCTATATGACTATGGACAATTCACTTAACGTCTCTAGGTATCAGTTTCATCATCTGTAAAATGAAAGTGCCAGACTAAATGACCTCTGAGTTCCTTCTAGCTCAAAATCATGACTCTGTGGATGTCAGTGAATGCCTCTGTCCTCCCCCCATTCATGCTCATTCCAATGTGTAAAAACACAAAGGGTAGAAAAGGAAATTATAGGGGTGGACAAGCATACAGAGTAAATTATTTGGAAGGGAAAGACTTGGATTCAAATCCCATCCCTGCTCCCTATAATCCTGGGGTCACAAATTTAGAGTTGGAAAGGACATGAGAGATCGCCTAGTCCAATTACCTCATTTTACAGATGAGGAAACTGAGATCCAATGATGGGAAATGGTATGCCCAAGTATCCTCAGTCATTAAAGAGGTGATATTTGAACCAAAGTCCTCTGACTCCAAATCCAGTACTCCAGAACACAATTTAAAACATGAGTGATGGGTTATCAAGCATTTATTAAGTGTGTTTATTTAAGTAGGTACTTAAGTAGGCATCAAGCATTTATTAAGTGTGCCCAATACTATGTACCAGACAAAAGACTGTCCCCGCTCTCAAGGAGTTTCCAGTCTAATGGAGGGAGACAAGAAGTAGATAACTATGTACAAACAAGTTAGAAAACATAAGAAATTTAAGTTCATCTTAAAGGTACAGCATTAAGATTAAGGAAGACCAGGAAGCATTTCTTGCAAAAGGTGAGATTTTAACTGAGACTTGAAGGAAGCCAAGAAACCCTGCAAGCAGAGATGAGAAAGGAGGGAATTCCTGGTATCAGGGACAAGCAGCAAAAATGCTCAGTAGGAAGATGTAGTTATGTACAAGGAGAAGCAAAGAAGCCAAGGTCACTACATCAAGAATACATGGGACTGGGGTGGCTAGGTGGTGCAGTGAATAGAGTACCGGCCCTGGAGTCAGGAGGACCTGAGTTCAAATCCAGTCTCAAACACTTAACTCTTACTAGCCTGTGTGACCTTGGACAAGTCACTTAACCCCAAATGCTCTGCCTTCCCCCCTCCAAAAAGAAATAAAAAATAATACATGAAAAAAGGTACAAGATGGCATGATCTTCACCAGTTAATTTCACATCACTAGGACTAAGTTTCTTTCTTCTCAGCCTTCTTGAAGCTCAAAATCTAACCTGACTACCTCAATGACCCTTCAGATATGGCCACAAAGAGAAGATGGGGAACAGAACTCATATCTAGCCTTTGCTCTCCCAACCATAAGATAAAGAAGTGTTTGGTTTGTTTATTTTTTAATGCAGTGTGTGGAGGTTTAAAGCAAAGAGGAGTTTTGAAAAGAATGTGAGTATAGTGTAGAGAGAGCCTGGGGGTAGAGAATGTGTATATAGCAGGCTCTCCCTCAGATTGGCTCCATATTTTTTTTTTGCTATTCCTATCACTCTTGATTTTAACACTGGTTCCTTTGGGAAGAAAGTACTTTGTAGAAATTAAAGATATAAATGTGAGATGTTATTATTCCAAATATGTTGTGACATGATGGTGTATATGCCATGCATGATGTTGGGGTAGGGAAGGGCAGTACCAAGTAGGGAAGCACACTTAATCCTGATTGCCTTGTACCCCCAAAAATGAGCTGGAAAAGGAAATAGCAAACCGCTCTAGTGTCTCTGCCAAGAAAATCTCAAATGGGATCACAAAGAGTCAGACACAATCATAATTACTGAACAACCACAAAATATGCCAGGCACTATACTAGGCACTGGGAATACAAGTATAAAAAATTAAATAATATCTGTTCCCAAGGACCTTACATTCTAATGGGGAAATAAGACTCTAGACTCTTAATATGGTGCAGAAAGACCTAAATGTTTATCTTATCCCTGACACTGACTGGCTGTGTGACCTTAGATGAGTCATTTCAACTTTCTAAGCTTTCTAAAATGGATGAAGATGATAGTGATAATGGTGGTAACTTGTACTCCCTTCCTCATAGGTTTCATAGAATTTATAATTGGAAGGAACTTCAAACATGCTCTAGACCAGTGGTGTCAAGCTAAAATTGAAGTTTGAGCCGCTTATCCATACACAAGGATCCCGCCAGCTGTACATTGACTTAGAAAATCATATAGTGATATTATCTATGCTCTATTGTATTTTCACTTATTTTCTTTCCTAATTACATTTAATCCCTCTTGGGAGGATTACTGACCATGTGCCCATTTGCAGACCTGGTGTATGACACCTCTGATCTAAGCCAACTCCCTTGTTTTACAAGTAAGGCAACAGAAGCCAAGGGAGACTATCTAGTAGTTCAGCCATTTTGAGGTGTGTCCAATTCTTCATGACCCCTTTTGGGGTTTTCTTTGTAGTGATAGTGTAGAGGTTTGCCCTTTCCTTCTTCAGCTCATTTTACAGATGAGGAAACTGAGGCAAACAGGGTTAAGTGAGTTGCCCAGGGTCACATAGCTGTTTGAGGACAGATTTGAACTCAGATCTTCCTGACTCCAGCCCCAGTGCTCTATCCACTGCTCCCCTTAGGGCCTTTACATCATGCAAATTTTTGAGTGTCTGAAGCAGGATCTAAACTCAGATGCTCTGATTCCAGAACCCAAATCCTCCTCATTTTATCAAGATGTCTCTCTAGAAATTTGCTTTTTGTTTGGGAGAAAAGCTCTTGGTCAACTGTGAAGTCGTTAAAATGTGAGACATCAGCATTTCCAGACCATAGTGATGGGGTATATGCTTCTTTAAAAGTGCTACAGCAAAACAGGGGGGGAAAAAAGATGAATAACTCATGAGCTGTGGGCCATTTTGCACCGAATTTGACCTCACCAAACCAAAACCTGTTAGGTTTTCAGAAAATAGTTTCTAGAGAGGTTGAAATTCTCACACATTAGCCAAGTAAAAACCTCAGCACAGCAGAGGGTCATAGGTTCATTGATCTTAAAGTGGGATGAGGCCTTCAGAGATCATTTGACTTAGTTCTCCAGTATTCTATTAGGTAAACCACTATTATCTCAATTTAGCAAATGAGATTATAGAAATAGCTGGCTGAAAAAAGCTAGCAGGATGATTATTCCATTATGGTAGGTGTGACTACTAAGGTCTTTTATAACTGGCATCACTTTTAGAATCATAAACCAAGTGAAAAAGAGAAATATCAATAATTAACTCAGAAACTGGGAATTCAAGCCCAGAAAGCTAGGAAAGCTTTCTGTCCATCATAAATTTAGTAGAGATGTCCTAGAAGCAGCTAGATAGTACTGGATATTGAGTCACAAAGACCTGAGTTTAGGGGTGGTTAGGTAGCGCAGTGAATAGAGTGCCGGCCCCGTAGTCAGAAGCACCCGAGTTCAGATCTGACCCCAGACACTTCACACACACACACACACACACACACACACACACACACACACACACACAACCTAGCCATGTGACCTTGGGCAAGTTACTTAACTTGGGCAAGTTACTACCCTCCAAAAAGCAAAAAAAAAAAAAAAGACCTGAGTTCAGATGCCTACCAGTTATACGACCCTAAGCAATTCACTTACACTTTCTTTGCCTCAGTTTCCTCACCTATAAAATTAGAGTCACAATAGCACCCGTTTCACAGAGTCAATGTGACAATCTAACAAGATCTTTGTAAACTTCAAATGAACTAATTAATACAATGAATATCTTCAATAAAGCAGCAGGATACAAAAAAGGGACAGAGGGCTAGACCTATCATTTCCTCAATGTGGGGAGACCCCAGGGAAGAATGACCTTCACCAAAGCAGGTGGATACCTTAAGCCTTGTAGCCTCAGAGAGTGACCTAGTGCTCTGAAAGGTGAAGAGACTTGCTGTCCATGGTTTCACAGTCATCGTATGTCAAAGGCACAAATGGATGCCAGGTATTCTCAACTTGGAGACTGGTTCTTTCCCCACTAAATCACCCTGCCTCTCAGGATACAAAATAAAACTAAAAAATTGAGTCTGTCTGGGGAAGTGATAGAAATGGAAGCTCCAATAAAAGTTATGACAAAAGGCATACAATCTCTCGGAGTCAATCTGGAAGGGCACATTCAAGACATGGAGAAATGCAATTTTAAGCTCTCTTTAAAGAAATAAAGATTCATTTAAGTAATGAGTGAGATATTGAGCATTTATGATTAGGTCATGTCAACATAATTAAAATGATAATATTACCTAAATTGATTTATAAATTTGGTGCCATAACAAACGATCAGTACACATTTGATAGAACTAAATAAAATAATAACAAAATTCATCTGAAAGAACAAAGGGTTAGACTTGCAAGGGAAATAATGAAAAAATAATAATTAATGGTTACTATGATTTCTAGACCTTAAATTATGCTATAGAAGAAATCACCAAAAACTATTTGGTGATAGATTGCAAATGGAAAAGTAATTCAAAGAAATAGACAAGATAAGGAAGAATCAAGAAAGACAAATTCTAACCTAGTGCTAAATGAACCTGATAATATAATATTTGGGGAAGAATTGTTTATCTGACAAAAGTTGTTTGGAAAACTGTAAAGTAGTTCAGCATAAATTAGATTTCAGTACCTTATATGATACAACACAATAAGCTCAAAATAAACATTATAAATATTCAAGGTCATTCAAGGTCAAAGAAATAGAACCAACTTTGGTCTTTTCCCAGTTATGGCTAGGGGTGGAGAGGAAGAGGAATTCTAGAGCAGTGCTTCTTAAACTTTTTTCACTCATGACTCCTTTTTGCCCAATAAGTTTTTATGTGCCCTGGTTACACAGGTATATAAGATAGGAACACAAATCAAACATTTACTGATAATAAATCATAGAGAAATTTATTTTAAAACCATTCTTTGGTATACATATAATTTTAGAACTTATTAAAGATAATAGTCTCAAATCTGATCTGAGTCACTTCTGGCATTTGTTGGCGTTGCTGTTGACGAGATGGCATTTACAATGCAAAGTGCACGTGCTGTGTGTTCTGAACCAAGGCTGAAGTGAAGTCATACAATGCAACATGGGCAAGCAATGCCAGAACTATCTCAGATTCATTACCCATTTAATTTTGAATTAATTTTTGGTCATTGTGCATTACTTTTTACTGTTACGAAATTTATTGTGACCTCCCACGTTCAGTTACACAACCCCATATGGGATTGTAACCCCAGTTTAAGAAGTGTTGTAGACCAACAAAGAACAGAAGATATTATAAAATATAATGTAAATAATTTGAATTGTTATGAAACTGAAAAGTTTTTTCATGAACAAAATCGTGCAACTAAAATAATAAGGGATGTTTTTAATTGTGGGGGAATTTTTGCATCAAATATTGACGTTAAATATCTGATAGCCTATATATATATATATGTACATATATATATGTATATATATATATGGAACTAACTCAAATATAACTAATCAAGAACCATTCCCAAGTGGGTATGGGGTCAAAGTATATGAACAAACATTTCTCAAAATAAATGCAAATTGTTCACAGCTACATGAAAATTTGCCCTGAATCACTAAAAAGAGAAATGGAAATCAAAACATTTTTGAAGTTTGATCTCACATAAAGCAAATAACAGAAGGTAATAGAAGATGAAGATAATCAATAGTGTAGGAGTTTTGGAAACACTAATGCATTGTTGGTGAAATTGTTAGTTCAACTATAGTGGAAATTAATTTACAATTGCCCATCCTCTTCAGTTCTTTGATTCTACTCCTTTGTACCATAAGGATATCAAAGAAAGAAAGAAGGGTTCACTATATACCAAAATATTTAAAGCACCACGTTTTTTGTGGCAGCAAAGAACTGAAAGCACAGTAGATATACACTGATCAAAGAATAGCTAAACAAATTGTGGCACATGAATGTAAGGGAAATGTTATTGAGCTGTAAAATACAATAAAGGTGATGATTATGGAGAAGCATGGGAAGGTTTATATAAACGTTCATGATGCATGGTAAAGGGAAAGAGGAAATTAATAGACACAATGACTATAACTGGGTAAATGAAAGAACAATAATAGCAACAAATGAAACTGTGTGCCATTTTTCTGTGATCCAGCCTAATGCTGAAAAGAGAGGAACAGGGGAGAGAGAGAGAGAGAGAGAGAGAGAGAGAGAGAGAGAGAGAGAGAGAGAGAGAGAGAGAGAGGATGAGAATGCACTCATCTCCCTTCTTTGAAGAGGTAGGAGGCTACGGGTCTGGAACATTACATATACCACATGATGCAGATAAATTACTTGCTATAGTTAATTTTGAAGAACTGTTATCAGTGTTTCTTTCCTCTCTCTTTTGTTTAATTTCTTGTTGCAAAGGATACATTCTACCTCTCATGGGGAGGAGAGGTAGAGCAGGCATCTTGGGACATGGAGATGATATAAAAACAAAAGATGGCAATATTTTTTGGAAGGAATCATTGATAAATATACTGGAAGGACAAAAGAAGGGCATTCCATTCCTATGCTTCTTAATTATTTTAATACTTAAAAGATTTAGCTTCAAAAATGCATGTAGAATGAATTGAATGAAAAACTAGTAAATCATTAAGGACAACAGGAAGGAATAAGCATTTATATAGTGTCTACTATATACCAGGGGTGCTTCATAAATATCTCAGGTAATACTAACAACAACTCTGTTATTATCCCCATTTTACAGACAGAGGTTAAGGGACTTGACCAGGGTCACACAGGTAGTAAATGTCTGAGGCTGGATGTGAACTCCCATTTTTCTGGCTCCAGGAACAGTGCTCTGTGTACCCTGGCAATACCTAGTAATCTTTGTGGAGAATTTGCATGAGTTACTCTCAAGTCCATCAGTTCATTTGTTGCATAGATTTTTCTTGCAAGGGGTGCAAACTGATTTGAGAGTTTCAGCTCTGAAAAGATGAAAATGCACAACTAAATTGTAGGAAAGTGGGAGACACCATGATTATTATTCTAGCTGGATTCATTTGAGGAAATACAAATCTCATTATGTTCAATTAGGCAAATTAGAATGGTGTAATGGGCTAGCTAAGCATCCCTTTAAGGGATGCACTCTCCTTTATTCACCCACATTTCAGAAGGAATTTCAATTAACTCTGTTGAGATGTTTCTTGATAGTCCTCCCCCATGGCCACCCCCAACGTGTGGTTCTTTTAAGTAAAAACAATTAAAGTGGAACAAAAGTGACCCTTATTAAATTAACATATTTTTAAAGCATAAAATAGATACATGATGTTTACTGACCCACATCTTCCCATTCACTGTAAACCATAAATAAGTTATCCTTCAATATGTCCTTTAAATGTTCCAGCAAGTACCTTTGTAGGTTTCTCACCAGCTCCCTAAATGATAGCATTGGTTATTTTTTTAAGTGTCGGCAATCAACACAGTATGATTCTTTGGTAAATGTTTATGAGAACAATTTTAATGGATGCATGCCATCTGTGAAATGTGAGTTGCTGAGCTTCTGCTCATTGCTAGCTATGAAATATTTTTTCAACCTACTTGAAGGGGGAGGAGGGAGGAGGGAGATGGGAGAATCAGTCATTTAAGTGACAATTGGACATGAATCAACAAGTATACACTGGCTTTCAAGAACCATTAAAGGGCCATTGATCTCTATGTTCTATAACCCTCAGAGACCAGATGGCTCTAACTGATTTCCAGACCATTCAAGTATAATCAAAATAGAATTTAATGGAATTACAACTTTCTCACTAAATCCAGGCATTTCCACTGGTTGTTCACCTTTCCTACAACACTCTCCCTCTTCATCTCCATCTCTTGGCATGCCTGACTTTCTCCAAATTCCAGCTACAATCTCATCTTCTACCAGAAGCCTCTCCTAATACTCCTTAATCCTGGCCTTTCCTCCTGTGCCAGCTCCACCTTACCCTGGCTATATCTTGACTGTAATGGTTCTTTACAAAACATCTCCACATTAGACTATGAACTCTTTCAGGTCAATGACTTTGTTCAACTTTTCCTTGTACCCCCAGCACTTAGCACAGTTCCTTCCATTTGGCAGGTGTTTAATAAATGTTTATTGATTTCTATTACAAAGAAGTAAGCAGTGAGACCTCAATGATACAGTGAGGTGACTATATCAAAGAAAGCCAATATCTGGAAAGAATGTCCAAGCTGGAAAGGCTGGGATTATTGGCCCAGGCAGCAAAGCTTAGTGAAAAAAATTCTGATTTAGGCAGTTCTCAGAAGAAGAAATCAATATTCATAGTCATATTAAAAAATTCTCTAAATCACTGCTAATAAGAGAAATGTAAATTAAAACAACTCTGAGGTACCACCTTATAACTATCAGATTTAGCTGATATGACAGAAAAGAAAAAAATATATATAAATATTGGAAGGGATATGGGAAAATTGGGACACTAACACACTGTTAGTGGAGTTGTGAACTGACCCAACCATTCTGGAGAGCAACTTGGAACTACACCCAAAGGGAGATAAAAATTTGCATACCTTTTGAAGTAGCAATACCACTATTAGTTATGTATCCCAAAGAGATCTTTAAAAAAAAAGGAAAAGAACCTATTTATACAAAAATATCTCTATTGACTCTTCTAGTGGGGGCAAAGAACTGAAAATTAAGGGAATGTTCATCATCTGGAGAATGCCCAAGCAAGTTATGGTATATGATTGCAATGGAATACTACTGCACTATAAGAAAGGATAAACAAAATGCTTTCAGAAAAACTTTGGAATACTTACATGAATTGATACAGAGTGAAGCAAGCAGAACCAGAACACTGTACACAGTAACAGTAATATTGTAACAATGATCAATTGTGCATGACTTAGCTCTTCTCAACAATACAATGATTCACAATTCCAAAAGATTCATGATGTAAAAATGCTATCCACATCCAAAGAAAGAACTGAAAGTCTGAAGGCAAATGGAAGCATACTGTTTTTTCACTTTTTTTCATATTTTTGTCTGTGTTTTCTTTTGTAGCATGGCTAACACAGAAATATGCTGTATGTGATTGTACATATATAAACTATATCAAATTGCTTGCCAGCTCAGGGAGGGGGGAAAGAAGGAGAAAGAGAATTTAGAATTCAATTTTTTTTAATGTTAAAAAAATTGCTTTTACTTGTAATTATAAATAATAATGTTTTTTTTTCAAAAGCTTTGTCTTTGGTCTTAAGAGGATTTGGGTTCAAATTCTGCCTCTGATGCTTATACTTGTGTGACCCTGGGTCAGTACTCCACCTATAAGATCTAAGTTTTCCTATGATGTAAAATTAATGGGTTGAACTAGAAGACCTATTTGTGTGCTTGAAATTTTGGATCTATAACCTTTGGTTAAGGCCTAGAACCAGCTACAATAAATACCTCAAAGTTTCACTATAAACTACTAAATGCTGAATTTTGGATTATGCATGGCAAGCCATTAGATAGATAAAAATAGATGATCATCAGTCCTTGGCATCCCAATTTTAATTTGCTAGTGTTGTTGGCAGAATTTAGAACAAAGGGCCAGAGAATTTAAGGCCATATAACACATATATGAAGATGACTAGACTCAAACAACTCAAAAATTATTTATCACATATCTAGAGGGGAAAAAGATCTGAGGGGTTAACTAGTTCAGGCTCTTCATTTTAAAGACCAAGAATTTATGTCCAAAGAGAACACACTGTAAGTGTAAGAAACATGATTTAAAACATAATCTAGGATCTAAAATCACAGATTCAGAGTTGGAAACAAATAAGGTCAGAGGTCATCTGAATTTTATATGTGAGAGATTGCGGCCCAAGACTATCTCAGGTTCACATCGCTAGTAAACATCTAATCCTTAGACTTTGAATCCAAAGCTTTTTCCATAATACCATAACAGATGACATTCTTTGATTAAGGCTTAAAGATCATAAACGCTTACTGATTAGAACTCTCTGGCCAAACCTTAACCCCAATATGAGAAGAAAGAAAACATCTTCCTTCTTTCTTTGCTGAGGTGTAATGGGAATGTAAATTTTAAAGATCTTCCCTGCCCCTAGGCTAAAGTGCACCTGGAGCCTGGGGTGGAAGGCTTGTTTTCCAGTAGATACTTCTTGATTGGCCAGTGAGTCAATAAGATTGTTACATTCTCTGAGCCAAGAGAAGGTATATAAACCCTGATGTGTAGCTTTGTTTGGGGGCTCTCTTTGAGAAGTGTTCTGTGATTTGATATGGATTCTGGGAAGCCGTTTCCAGAGCCCCCCGGCTTTGAAAAACCCAGATGTTGAAACCCAGATGTTGATTTGGTATGGATGTAATGGTTGGACAGTTTGAAAATCTGTCTACTTGATCTGTTTCTCTGTCTTGATAATTCTGTCTGTATACTTTGAAGTTCGGGGTGCTGACCTTTTTCCCCTGAACTAGGTAAATGATACATATTTAACTGATTAAAGTAAGCTTGTTAACCCATTTTGAGTTGCTTTCCTTTATCAAAGCAGATCCAAGAACCTGTGTTGGCAGCAAACCCTGAGGACGCTTGGGGTGCTTGCCGCTACATGAGGTGGGGGGGGGGGGGATTGGTGGAGGAGACAGGGATATTACATATGTAATGGTTTGCTTTGCTGAATTGCTTTTATTATCTCTCTCTTTTTTTTAAATCTTTGTTACCAGAGATAGTTCTCTGGGAGGACACATCAGCACATTAGGAAATAAAGGTGATATAAAAACAAGATACCAATCAGAAAGCTTATAAATCAAATATAATGGGAAGCTGGGGGGTGATATATACTTGCTTCCCAGGTGAATTAACCTGATCCAACCCAGGACCCACTTACATGCCCAGAGAGTCTCACCAGGGGATGTTTCCTATTGCTTTTCCTAAGTAAAAAAAAAAAAAAACATTCCAGCTCCTGCTTATGTTCAGCAGTATTGCCTAAGAGGGACTCTTTGGCCAAATCTAATGACCAACCTCTTGGAACATTTTCCTCTCATTTTGATGTCTCTCCCACTGCACATTGGTCAAATTTCAGAAACCTCTGCCCATCTTGCTCCTCTTCTCTGAGGGTCCCTGTACTAATCTCATCACCCTGCCTGATTTCCCTGTTTCCACAGATGCACATGTTGTAGTCTGTCAGTGGTTTGACTTTCCACAACTTCTCAAGGGGTATTAGAATCTTCACCTCACACCTATGTTCAAAGTTATGTTGCCCACTGTAGCAACTAAGGTTAGTGTTATATTATTCAATTCCAATGTAATAATAATTAATAATAACAACTAAGATTTATATGGGGATTACTTTGTGCCAGGCACTATGCTAAACTATACTAAGCTAGATTTAGCTATGTTATTATTATTCTATTTGATCCTTACAACAACCCTGGGAGGAAGGTTCTATTATTATCCTTATTTTATAGATGAGGAAACTGAGGCAAACAGAGGTTAAATAATGTTTAAAGGGTGCTTTATTGTGTATTAGGAGATGACTAGACAGTAGAAGGGACAGAGCTTTGAACTTGGGGACAAGAAGTCTCGAGTTCAGATCTTAACCCAGATAATTATGAGTTGTGTGGGAAGGTCACTTAACATCTCAACCTCAGTTTCCTCATTTGTAAATGGGGATAGTAACAGTACCTATGTTTCCTATTACTTTCCCAGTACAAAAAAAATACTAGTTTCTACTGTACTCACCATTGTTAAAAAGGATTCTTCAGTTAAATACAATTACCAGCTTCTTCTAACACCTTCCTCCCATTTCTATTCCCCTCTCATTGGTCAGATTTCAGAAAGCTCTGGCCAGCTTCCCCATCTTCTCTGACACTGTTCTTTCTCCTAATGTCCCCACCCTATTTCCACCACCTCCAAGGAAGCTCAGAGAGTTATTGATAGGATCAAGCAAAATAATCCATTGTAAAGTATTTAACCTTAAAGAGCTATCCTATACCCAGTCTGCATACAAACCGGACAACATCCAGAAAAATACTTTATCAACTCTTAGACCTAGAAGACAACTTGGAGGCTGTCTGGGACAACCTCCTCACTTTACAGAAGAGGGCCAAGAGGCCTAGGCAGAGTATCTTAGCCCAGAGTATCTTAGCCCATGATCACAAAACTCTCAAGTGACCAGGGTAGAATTGGAACCTAGGACTTCCAACTCCACATCTCAATATCCCTTCTATAATACTGCATTGCCTTCCTCTTGTTCCTGGTACCCTAGGCAAATGCTCTGTGATTCTGCCAGCAGAGAGAACTGGAGTTTTACTTCACATCAGAAGCAGGCCTTGAACCCTGAGCCTCTTGATTCCAAAGTCAGTTGTCTCTCCACTGCATAGTGCTGCATCAATTCTACCATGTTCTAACCCATAGAATCATTTTTTAATGATAGCCCTCCCTGCTTTCCAAGGGGCAGCACAGAATAGTGGGTGATGAGTTGGACTTGGAGCCAGAAAAACCTAGGTATCAGTCTCACCCCTGATACAGACGAGATGTATGATCTTGGACAGATTGTTTAAGCCCCCAGTGTCCCACAAAGCTTCCCAAGAGTATAAATTGCAGAGAGAGTGTTTGTCTGCCTTGGTAAAGAGACCCACAAGTTCCCTGGCCTAGTCACAGCTCAGATCCACTCTTCCTTCCCTACTTCCCATCCTCCCTGCATCGTTTTCTTTTTTTCTTTTGTGCTGAGATTCACACCCCTGGATGGATCTGATCAGTTAGCATCCTTCAGTTATGACATCACTGAGGGAGCCAACCTAATTAAAGTGTATAACAGGAATGTTTACAATCCAAAGTTAGTTATATAGGACTGAAGATTTAGAGATAGAAAGGAGTTTGGAAGCCACTAAATCCAACCCTCCTTGCCCAGTTTACAGATGGGAAACAGACTGAGAAACTAAGTGACCTTCCCAGGGTCTTACAGCTATTAAATCTTCTTGGTAGAATTGGAACTTAGTTATTCCCAACTCCAAGTCCAGCACTCTAACCACTATATTATCTAAACTGCCTTATAGTAAGGGATCACTGCCCTGCTGGTTCTCCATACATTAAAGAGAATCATCAGCACTTCATGGCTCCAGAATAGAAGAACTATTATTTAGTCCAATCCTTAAAGGAACAATCAAAGAATTGTCTTGGCCCAGCAGTTCTCTCCAAACCTTTCTATCCCATGACCACCTGGGCCTCACATCATTCTTGCATCAAAACCAAGGTCTTAAACTATAATATTAACATGCTGATGAGAAGGAAGAGAAAGCCACCATTATTCTCAGGAGAGGCTAGAACACACAGGGTACTCTCCATAAGAGCTTATAGTATTCATGGAGGGATACATAGGGAAATATAACAGGGGAGGAAAAAATCAGTAGGAAAAAATGCAACTTCAGTAGTTTTTAGCAACAAGGGTTTCTAGGGCGATAAAGCAGTTATTCATAGATCCACAGCTTCAGTCCAAAGACCCCTGCCTTGACTAACGAGGCCCTCACCATTAACTGCAGGAGACTTCAGTCACCCTCATGGAGGAACAGTCAGTGCAGGAAAGATTACAAAAATCACTAGTGTTAAAAAAAAAAAAAACTTCAGCTAACTAGGGCCTCAGTGTCCAATTTAAAGTAGATACTTAGCCATGGGAAATCAGCAGGAAAGGCAAGTGAATTCAAGAGGTATTTATGAAGTCAAAGCTACCTGGCACCATTCTAAATGAGTGTGAGAAAGGGAAGGAGAGAGAGGAGTAGAGCACAAGGGACTTTAGAAATCATCCAATCATAGGATGATCAGTCTGGGGCTGGCATGGATCTAAACTGTCATCTAGTCCAACCCTTTCTCTCATTTTGTATATGAAGAACCCAAGGACCAGAATGGTTTCAGGCACATATTTAGAACTGAGACTTTGGAGGTTATTTCATCCAACTCTCTCATTTTATATACGCAGGAATTGAGGGTCCGAAAGTTCTTATTGATAGCTTTAGAGCTGGAAGGGACCTCAGCAGCTACTTAGTCAATAAAAAAACCATTAAGTACTTACTAAATTCCAGGCACTGTGTTAAGTTTTGGAAGTTAAAAGAAACACAAAACAAATGACAAAACTAAACCATCCCCTTCCCACAAGAAACAGACATTTTAATTGGGGAGAAAAACATGAGAATAAGTAGGAAAAATTGAGATAAATGCAGAGAAGAGGAGAGCTCATCTGAAGAGACCTCCAAAGGAAAAGCCTTCTTGGAGAAATGGAACTGTGAGCTGGGAACCTAAGGAGCAGAAGGGATGAGAGAGGGAAGAGCCTTCCAGACAAGGGGCCCAAGAGGGCAAAGGCACACAGACCAGAGAGGGAGACTCATTTGTGAAAACTACAAGGAGGTCAGTACAGAGTCTATAGAGGAGAAGAAAGTGTAAGGAGACTGGAAAGGTAGAAATAGGCAAGATTATGCAGAGCTGTTGTGACATAATAGAGCATTTGATTTAGAAAAGTTTGAGTTCAGATTCTGCCACAGATACTTACTAGAGCTTGTGACCCTAAGCAATTCACTTAACCTTTCTTTGCTCCATTTTCCTCATCAGTAAAATGGGGTTTGTAAAGCTATAATGATGATGATGATTGATGATCGTTTTATTATTCTCATTTTACAGATGAGGAAATTGAGGACAAAAGATGTTAACTGTATGACCAAGGTCATACAAGTGGAATCCAACTTCATTAATTTATTTTATTGGACAAGCTCAGATGGCCTAAACTGTTCATCTTAGAGATGAGGAAACAGAAACCTTTAGAAGTGATGTGCAGAGATATGGCCAGATTTGGCCAAATGGCCAGATTTGGAGTTGGAGAACCCTGATTCTAACCCAGCTCTGTTCCACATTATCTGGATGGTTTTGAGCAAGTCCCAGAAGCCTTAACTAACTCACTGGTAAAATGAGGGAGTTGGGTGAGATGATCTCTACAGTTGATTCCAGCTCTAGGTCCTAAGACATTTGATTCTGAGTAATTGAAATCACCAAACTAAATAATACCCGTGTTTCCCCGATAATAAGACACTGTCTTATTAATTTTTTTGGACAGAAAAACACCAGAGGGCTTATTTTCAGGGGAGGGCTTATTTTAATGAACATTGACAGCAATTTTAATAAACAGGTAAATGTGAACAAAAAAATGTACCTTTATTCAATAAGCAAATCACTGGGGAAGGGCTTATTTTAGAGGAATCTTACACAGTAAGGGGAGGGCTTATTTTCGGGATAGGTCTTATTATCGGGGAAACACGGTAGTAGAGGCTAGAAAAGAGTCCAACTCTTCCCAGCTTCTTGGCCTTCATCACACCATGCACTCCACTGGGGCCACTCCTCCAGTCCAATCATCTCTACTTTCTAGACAAATATTCCCTTCCAGCCAAATTGGTCTTAACTCGTTTCTGAAACATACCCCATTGATTTCTACCTCTGAGGCTTTGTTTGGGCTATTTCTTCTCCAAAGGATGTTTTCTCCCTTCCTCCTCAATGAAGTCATTCAATTAACCATTCCTTCCAGGTCTGAGATTCAAACACTGTTTCTTCCACGAAGCCTTACCCATTCTCTCAGTCCTCAGTGATCTCCCTTTTTCTCTCATCCCTTTTGTGCTTATGGTGTATGCCACTCATCTGGCATTTAATGCAGACTATATGCTATTGTCTTCCTTGTTACTATATATGTCCTGTCTCTCTACACTGTAGACAGAGTTAAAGAACCTGAATTCAAATCCTGTCTTTGATGATCTCTACACAACCTTGGGCAAATCACTTAAAATCTTTGGGCCTCAATTTCCTCATTTATAAAATGAAAGAAGTTGAATGAGTGGTCTTTAATGTTCCTTCTAGCTCTAGAGTGATGGTGCAATCTACGATAGATGCCTCAATGTCCAATGCCTCGAGCAGGGTTCAAACAAAAATGGCACTCAGTGAATGTTTGTTGCTGCAACTGATTATAGTAATGACAAAGCTCATTCCCAAAGTTACAGCAGATTCAAGAAAATTTTTCAGAATGTTTGACTCTGATTCCTTTCCTCCAAGTCCTTTGAGTCTTTATTGTTATTACTAAGGAAATTTAGAGCTATTATTCAAACAAAATTTTCACTGACAAAAAGGTATCATTTGGTAACTTGGAAAATATAATTTTCTAGACAGCACTCTCTCTATTTTTATATCAAAGATGCTGACTGAATGAGGGCTCTCCACAGTGAATGAAAATGGAAGAGAGAAATGTTTATCTCAGCGGGGGCTCCCATCTTAAGGGCAAACACTGTGGTTGCATGATGTACATTTCTCCATCTTGTAAAAGTCCTTCAGATCTTACCAAATGGGAACTGGGCTCAGGAAACATGATGCTTTAGGGGGAGCTAGAAAGTAAGGAAGTAGGGATAGTTCAACCAATTCCCTTCTTCTCTAAGGTATGGCAAGAAGGGGACTAATGAGCAAAGGGACTGTGAAAAGCCAGCTTGTCTACTGGTCTTAATGCCTGGCCTGTTGGCCACATGACCTCCAGGACTTTCAGAGGTGATCTAAGACTTGTAACCATTCTTCTATGCTCCAAATGGCTGGAGATGCTCTGCTAACCTTGACCACCAGTGTTACCTGGGACAAGGACCTTGACGGTAGTTTCTAAAAGTTTCTCTTAAGAGGACAGGTGGCATATTGCTCTCTGCCAGGTGAAGATGGCCTGATATTCTCTATTTAACAAGTACATATAGCAAAAATTGAGGTCTTTAAATCCAGGGACAATGGCTTACCAGTCACATCCTGGTACAACTCTCTATGATACTCAGTTACCACCCCCCTGGTATCACTGCTTCCTAATACAAACAAAAAGATTCTTATGTGTTATGGATCTTCCTATGGGGAGTTGGGTGAAGCCAAGAAACTCCTCAGAATTATATTTAAGTGCCTAAAATGAATTTTTTGTTGCTGTTGAGTCATTTTTGGTTGGGTCCACCTTTCCATGACCCCATTTGGCAACGATGATAGAGTAGTTCGCATTTTCCTTCTCCGGCTCATTTTGCACAGGAGGAAACGGAGGCAAAAAGGGTTAGGTGACTTTCCCAAGGTCACATAGCTAGTAAGTGATCGAGGCCAGAACTCAGGTCTTCCTGACTCCAGGACCGGCACTCTGTCCACTACACCATGTACCTGCCCTAAAATGAAATACAAGAGATCACAAAGGAAATCAATTATACAGAAATGCAGATATCAAACTATTTTAAATAAAAATATGCATAGACTCCAGGTTAAGAATCCCTTTTTTAGAATCATCCTGATATACCAGAAATGACACTAGACAAGAAGTCAGAAAGTTTGCATTCAAGAAATAGTAGTAATTAATGTTTACAGAGTATTTTAAGATTTTCAAAGCAAAATGTGTATGTATATAGAGAAATATAGATATTTAATCCCCATAATCAACTTGGGTATAGATGCTATAACTATTCTTGGTTTTCACATGAAAAAACTTAGACTCAGAGGGATATTATTTTCCCATGGTCACATAGTAAGTGCCTGCTGCAGGATTTGTGTTGTACTGTTTTTCCTGACTCTAAAGTCTCTCACTCTGTGCATTATCCCATCTGGTATGACCTTGGATCAGTGGCTTAACTGCTCTGAGCCTCAGTTTCTTTCTCTGTAGGACTTAACCCATGGTATAGTATATAGAACTAGCCTCAGATTCAGAAAGACTTGGGTTTGAATGGCAGTTGTGAGGTCCCTGGTGAGTCAGTTGACCTCTTACTGCTTCCAGGCAACATCTGGAGACTAAATAAAAACAAGTATGGATCTGAAATGGAGGAAAGAGTTTCTTCATTAAGAGATCCATATTAAAAAAAGGACTTATTTGTACAAAAAATATTTATAGAAGCTCTTTTTTGTGGTGGTGAAGAACTAGAAATTGAGGGGATGTCCATCAATCGGGGAATGTCTAGGCAAGTTGTGGTATATGAATGTAATGGAATAAGAAATGACGAGCAGGTGGTTTCAGAAAAATCTGGGGGGCAGCTAGGTGGTGCAGTGAGTAAAGCACTGGCCCCAGAGTCAGAAGAACTAGAGTTCAGATCCGGTATCAGACGCTTAACACACACACGCATGCACACACACGCATACACACACACACACACACACACACACACATACAAAATAGCTGTGTAACCTTAGGTAAGTTACTTAACCCCAACTGCCCTCCAAAAGGCAAAAAGAAAAAAAAGAAAAATCTGGAAAGGCCTACATGAACTGATGTGGAATGAAGTGAGCAGAATCAAGAGAATATTGTACACAATAACAACAAGACTGTATGATGATCAACTATGAATGACTTAGCTATTCTTAGCAACACAAAGATCCAAGACAATTTCAAAGGACTCGTGATGAAAACTGCTATCCACCTCCAGAGTAAGAACTGATGGCATCTGAATACAGAGCAAAGCATGTTATTTTTCTCTTTCTCTCTGTGTTTGTTTCTTTCTTCCTTCCTTTCTTTCATTCTTTCCTTCCTTCCTTCCTTATTTCTTTCCTACTTTTCAAGTTGTCTTCCACAAAATGACTGAGATGGAAAAGTTTTACATGACTATACAAGTATAACCTATATCAGATTGCTTACCATCTCAGGGAAGGGGAAGAATTAAGAGAAAGGGATAGAAATTGGAATTCAAAACTTTTTTAAGTGTTTAAAATTTTTTTATATGTTATTTTGGCAAAAAAAACCCACAATATCATTTTTAAAAAGAGATCTTTATGCCAATGAATCAAAGATCTAAAAGTAAAAAAAAAATTTCTTAAAACAACATACCTAACAGTATTAGAAAAGTAGATTATATACGTTAAGCCACCACATAAACTCTGCTAGGCACTCAAGATACAAAGACAAAAATGAAACTGGTCTTACCCTCAAGGAGCTTGCTTACATGTTAAGAAGAGAAAATATATGAACAGATATAAATAAGGACAAAATATATGTAAAGCAATTTTGGAAGAGGGGAATAAGCAGCTGTGGAAATCATGAAAGGCTTTATTCTGGAGGGCATAGTTGAGCTAACCTCTGAAGGAAGCTATAAATTGTGTGAGGTTGAAGTGAAAAAGGATCATGGGATCACAGATCAGGCACCAAAAAGATACTTTAGAAGCTATCAAGCACAATCTTTCCATTGTACAAATGAGGAAACTGACAAACAGAGAAGTGATTATCCTGGATCATACAGTCAATATCTGAAATGAGATTTTAATCCAGGCTTTCCTTACTCCAAATGTCCTATCCACTTAGCACACTCCATTCAAATGAATTCAGTTCAGCAAACAACAATGAAGGGCCAGCCACAATTAAGGTGCTATGCTAGGTGCTAGAGAACCAAAGACAAATGCAAACAGTACCAGTCCTCAGAGAACTGGCATTCCATTGGGCTTACAAAGAACAATACATAATTTCATTTAAACTTCACAGCAACATAGTGAGAGGAAACTGAGAGATTAAGTCATTTCCCTATAGTAAGCCAGCTACTACATATCTTAAGTAGGATTTGAACACAAGTCTTCCTAACTCCAAGAAAATACACTGGACCCCTACTTTAAAGCAGCTCTTGTTTTCAATATCCTAGACCTGTATTGTTGGTGAAATAGTTATAAGAAATCCCCACCTCAGAAAAATGGCATGGTTAAATGCATAGATCACTAGATCTGGAGACAGGAAGGCTTGGGATCCATTCTTGCCTCATATGCTAACAGCCTGTGTAGCCCTGGGCAAGTCATTCACATCATTCAGTGTCACTTTCCTCAACTGTAAAATAGGTAAAACAATTCATGGAGTTGTTTTGAGGATCATTTGAGTTTCATGGAGGATAAATTACTTTTAAAATAAGGGAATTGATTTGAGACGTATAAGAAGAAGGTTCTATTAGCATGAAAGGCAGAGCTTATAAAGTTTCCATATAAGACCTAGAAATATATTATTTAAAGGAGCATTAGCAATGTACAAATGTCCAAGATTTGACTAGAAATTCTTTTTCTAAACTCCAATATCCATCCCCTCATCACTAACTTAATCTCATGTGATCATTTAAATGCTCTCCATATCCAAGCATCCTCCATTCCACTAGCTTTGATGAACATTCTGCCCATTCAGTATTCATGAAATTCACTTATGCAGGATTATTAAGGAGCTGTCAGTCAGGAATGCCAGTGGCAACTGCTGGAATTTCCCAGAACATCACCTGGCACTAAAAAGATTCTCTCCTCTACTGTTGAAAGATATGGATTCGGCACAAGAGAACGTGTCTTGCAGGGTAACAGATACCATACCCCCAAGTTCTTATCCTGCATTAAAAATCCCTAGAGTTTAAAGGAGATGCAAATAATTCCTTGAGACAAGCTGTTTAGAAAGTGCTCTTCCTTTGTGGTGTGTCTCCAAAGAAAGCCTTGATATTTTTATGACAATGATTTGACTTAATTTTCCCATGTATAAATGCTTGCTGATATTTCCTTTCCTGAGCACATACTGAACTCCTCAGTAGCTATTGGAACATGTGGGTGGCACAATCTCAAAACTACTAATAAATCTTGAATTTGCTTAGAACTGAAGGAAAAAAATGTTATATGAAAAACAAACAAAAATGGTAAGGCATTGTTCTCTAAAAGAAAATATAATCTAATTCAAGAGTTCACAAATGTGTCTTTAATGTCCCATCTGCTATATATTTGTCATTCCTAAGCATTAATATAGTTTATTATAAATGACACTGGACCTCATTTCAAATCCTCTTTCTTCTACTTACTGCCTGTGTGACTATAGGAAAGTAACTTCACCTCTTTAGGGTTCCACTTCCTTATCTGTAAAATGAATGAGTTGGATATTAAACTGTGATCCTATGTCCCTTCCCCTCTCTTAACTCTCAGTTTACTTACCTACAAAATAAGGGAGATGATCACCAACGTCCCTTCCAGTTCTAATCTCCAGTCCTATTTCCCTGAGTGCCTAGGGTTGTCTACATTATGTGAGGATGTACAAAGTTCCTTGATATCAACAATGGGGTAGCTGGTATAAATATCATTATCACTATTTTATAGATTCAGAGCAGTTAAGCCACTGATAGAATAGTAGAGCTAGTGTACAAACCCTGGTTTTCTGATTTAGGTCTACTGTTCAATGCTTAAGCCAAGGTCACATGGCTAGCATTAAAGATAGAATTTAAACCTAAATCCCTAGACTCAGTTTGTAACACTCTATTTGCTATATTTCACTCTCTGTGCCATAATCCAACTGCCCTTCAAGAAGCATTATAAAGACAGTGAGCACAAGGGGAGCTGTCCATGGTATAGAATCAGACCTGCGAATGGGGGAGATTGAGAAAAAGAGAGCTCACCACAATGAAATGCTTTCCTCTTTTCTCTGTCCCCCAGACTGTCTTTTGTTTCTTCACAGGCAGCCTGCAGCTAAAGATCTTACCACCAAACTGTCTGCTTGGCTAGATAAAAAAGCATGAAATAGAAGAGAAGGGAATTTGAGGGTCTGGGACTGCTTCAGGTCTTCAGAAATGTCAGAAGAATTATGCTCCCATAAATTGAAGAGCCTGTAGACCAGCTATCTGTTCTGCATGAAATATGTGAGTTCTATTCAAAAGGGCAATATAATACAGGAGAAAAAACAATGGCTCTGGAGTGAGAAGACTGGACTTAATATATTACTTTGACAATCATAGATTTAGAGTTTAGATTACATGTTGTCCAATTCCTTTCACTCTATATATAGATGAGGAAACTGAGGCCAATGCAACTAAAATTACAAAGAGAAACAGGAAACTGGAAAATATTTGCAGTAAATTTCTCCAATAAAAGCCTCATTTCTAAGATACATGGAGAAATGATTGAAATTTCTAAGCATAACGGTTATTCCCCACTTGATAAATATTTAAAAGATATGGAGAGGCAGTTTTATAAAATGAAATCTAAACCATCAATACCTATGTGGAAAAATGTTCTAAATTATTGATAATAAGAGATACAAATTAAAACTACTCTGAGATACCACCTTACTCCTATCAGAATGTCAAAGTTTACAGAAAAAGAAAAATGACAAAGGCTGGGAGACTTCTGGGGGAAAATATGTTGATACAACGTTAGTGATGTTGTGAAT
Organism: Petaurus breviceps papuanus; assembly: GCF_028583685.1. Lineage (NCBI taxonomy): Eukaryota > Metazoa > Chordata > Mammalia > Diprotodontia > Petauridae > Petaurus > Petaurus breviceps. The sequence continues at coordinate 20,701,801 of NW_027185889.1, forward strand.
TGGTAGAGCCATTCTGGAAAGAAATTTAGAACTATGCTCAAAAAGTTATTAAGCTGTGCATACCCTTTCACTCAACAATGACATTACAAGGTATAAACTCCCAAGAGATCGATGTATATAACTATATTTGTAGTAACTACTGGGGGTATCCATCAATGGTGGAGAGGAATGGCTAAACAAGTTATAGTATGTGTATGTAATGGAATCCCATTATGCTGTAAGACATAATGAAGGGTACAGTTTCAGAGAAACCTTGGAAGGCCTATATGAGCTAATGCAAAGTGAAGTAAGGAGAACTGGGAGAATAATTTATACAGGTGACTTTATAAAATTTAGCAACTCTTATCAACACAATGGCCAACCTGGATTCCAGAGGTCTCATGATGAAACATGCTTCCCATTTCTAAATAGAGAAGTAGTGGATTTGGAGAATTTTTACATGGATAATGTAGGAATTTATTTTGCTTGAATTTACAAATATTTGTAATGGATTTTATTTCTCTTGCTTTCTCAATAGTGGGTGAAGGGAGATACGGGGGAGAGAGAATTAAGAAAAGAACATAAAACTGAATTTTAAAAAAGTAACAGATCAAAAGAAAGATTTGATCAGGAATATAGAGACAGTAAGTACTTGGAACCAGGTCCTCTGATTTCAAATCTAAGGCTCTTTTTCCTACAGCCCCATGCCTCCTCTGTTTGAAAGGAAAAGGTGCCAGAAATATCCATCATTTTAGTGTCTAGCCTTCTATAAAACTGTGATAAGATTCTCTGTGGTAGTTATTAATAAAAATTAAAATGACTTTCTCAGTAAAATATTTCTTTTGGCAGGAGGTAGCTTGTTATTAGTAGGAAAATTAACTCCTTTCTTATCATTTGAGCAACATCATGAGGACTGCATATTCTACTGACTTTACTTGGTATCTGTAGCAATTATTCCAAATATTCTTTGAACACATCCTGATTCTAATGCTTACTGTCTACATGATCTTAGGCAAGTCACAGAACCTCCCTATGCCTCACTTACCCCAATCAAAGGGTTGTACTACATGACCTCTGGATTCCCTTTCAGCTCTAGACTTATAATAATTCCCCAAAATTGAAACTGAGGAACAATAAACATAAATCCCCCCATTAGTTTTTTATCACCATTATGTGCCATGATAAAAACAGAATATATATTATACATACATAAGTATGTACAGTGTAAGTGTATATGGGAGAGAGGGAGAAAGACAGACACACAGAGAAAGATACAGAGAGATAGAGAAACAAAGTTTATCATGTACTTTTCCCATACCTATCATACTAGGCTGGTAGAGTGACTTTTATAATGTAGAATAGCCATTCCCACAGAGTCTATAGGTACTTTTATTGTATCTTTAAGAGTCAATAGAATCCTGACTGACAGTTTAACTGTCATTTGGGAAAGACTTAACTGTGAAAGTTGGAGACTGAATAAAAAAACTTGCCCTAACTCATCTTTCAAAGAAACATTATGAAGGCAATTCATGAAGGAGTTCGGCTACTATTCTGAGATATGGTGGAACTGTGTTTCCAGAATTGACAAGTCAGCAGTTATAGAGTTGGTTAAATTGAACTGTGATGTGGTGTTTTTTCCTGATTAATATTTGGTAAAGAACTATTTATGGCACATTTATTTTTATGTAACACAATTGTGAAATAGTATACACAGTAACTTTGAAATTTATTTTTATAGGAGACAAGGAGGTTAAATATATAAATCAAGAGATGAGTGGTGGATCAGTGGAATAGGTTCAGTACATAAGACACAGTCGTCCATGACTATAGTAATCTATTGTTTTATAAACTCAAAGACTCCAGCTTCTTGGATAAGAACTTCTGGGAAAATTGGAAAATAGTATGGCAGAAACTAGGTAGAGGCCAACATCTTACACTATATACCAAAATAAAGTCAAAATGATTACACAATTTAGATATAAAAGCTAATACTATAAGCAAACTGGGAGAGCAAGAAATAGTTTACCTGTCAGATTTATGGAGAAGGGAAGAATTTATAATCAAACAAGAGATAGAGAACATTATGAAATGCAAAATAGCTAATTTTGATTACATTAAATTGAAAAGTTTTTACACAAGGCCAATGCAACCAAGATTGGAAGGGAAACAGAAAACCAGGAAAAAATTTTTACAGCCATTGTTTCTGATAAAAGCATTATTTATTAAATATATAGAAAACTGAGTCAAATTTATAAGAATCCAAGTCATTCCCCAATCTATAAATGGCCAATGGTTATGAACAGGTAGTTTTCAGGGGAATAAAATTAAACTATCTATAGTCATATGAAAAAATGCTCTAAATCACTATTGATAAGAGAAATGCAAATCAAAACAACTCTGAGGTATCACATCACACCTCTCAGGCTGGCTAACACTTCAAAACAGAAAAATTATGAATGTTGGAGAAGAGGTGAGAAAATTGGAACACTAATGCATTATTGGTGGAGTTGTAAACTGATACAACCATTCTGGAGAGTAATTTGGAACTATGCCCAAAGGGTTATAAAACTGCATACCCTTGACCTAGCAATACCACTTCTAGGTAAGTATTCCCAAAAGATCATAAAATGGGAAAAGGACCCACATGTACAAAAATATTTATAGAAGCACTTTTTGTGGTGGACAAGAATTGGAAATTGAAGGGATGCCCACTAACCAGGGAATGGCTAAACAAGGTGCGGCATATGAATGTAATGGAATAGTATTGTGCTGTAAGAAATGATGAGCAGGTGGACTTCAGAAAAACCTGGAAAGACTTATAAGAACTGATGCTGAGTGAAGTGAGAAGGACTAGAAGACCACTGTACATGGTAACAGCCACAGTGTGCAATGACTGACTGATAGACTTATCCCTTCTCAGAAATGAAAGGATCTAAAACAATTCCAAAAGACTCATGATGGAAAATGCCATCCACATTCAGAGAAAGAACTATGCAGTCAGAATGCAGAGTGAAGCAGACTATTTTCTCTTTTGTTATGTTTTATTTTCTTTCCCATGCTTACTCCCATTCATTATAATTCTTCTATGCAACATGACTAATGTGAAAATGTATTTAAAAGGAATGTATGTGTAGAGTCCACATCAGATTGCATGCTGCCTTGGGGAGGGAGGGGGAGAAAATTAAAAACTTACAGAAGTGAATGTTGAAAACTGAAAACAAATTAATAAATTTTAAAAGAAACAAAAATACTACATGATTGTTGACTCAACTTGAAAAAAAAAGAAATGATGAGCAGATGGATTTCAGAAAAAAACTGGAAAGATATATGAACTCATACTGAGTAAAACGAGCAGGACCAAGAGAACACTGTTCAAAGTAACAGTCACATTCTGTGATGACTGACTTTGATAGACTTAGTTCTTCTCAGCAAGGCAAGGCTCTAAGACAACTCCAAAGGACTCAGTAGAAAATGCCATCCACATCCAGAGAAATAACTTTGGAGTTGGAATGCGGATGGAAGCATGCTATTTTTCTTTTCTTTTTTGTTTTATTTTGTTTCTTCTTTCTCATGGTTCCTCCCATTGGTTCTAATTCTTTACTTCATGACTAATGTGAAAATATGTTTAATATGAATATATATGTAGAGCCTATATAAGAATGTCTTGGGGAGGCGTCTGAGGAGGGAGGGGGGAAATTAAAAACTCAAAGTCTAATGGAAATGAATGTTAAAAACTAAAAATTACTTAAAAATAAAAAAACAAGCAAGAGATGAGCAAATGCTTCTGGGAAAAAAAGAGGCTTCTCCAGCTTGTTGAACTATTATCTTCATTTTCCAGATGTACAAACTGAAGTTCAAAAAGGCATAATGATTTACCCATGGTGACAAGGTTAATAAGTATCTGAGATCCTCAGGTCTTCTGCTGTAAGTCCAGTACTCTTTACACTATGTTTCACTTGAACTAGGGGGCTTTAGGGGTAGAAAGAGGGATCTCAAAGGCACACTAATGCATTGAAGCTTGAGCTTTGATTGATATCATAACTTCTACCACTTTGCTGCCTTGGTTTCAACAGCATATAATGTGGCTTCATTTCCCAAAATCATGTATTCAGACATGAGAGGAATGGGGTGGTAAGCACACATATATCCTATTCTTCCTGTGAATATGTCCACTAAGTCTATTTATATAGAATCAATAAACCATTAATTATGTTAGCTTAATGAGAGGTGGTTGTTGTTGTCTTCCTGTTCCTTGAAATCCTGAATTTTCCATAATGACCTTCTAGATCTAGCCACATATAGCCTTTTAAACAAATCTTAGGGGAAAGAGAACTACCACATAGTCCCATAAAGCATCCTCTGTTGGCACTGACAGAGAGAATCTGGCATTGGATCACAGATTTAAAACTGGAAGGGACATTAGAGGTCACCTATTCTAATCCTTTCATTTTATAGGTGAGAAAACTGCATGTCCACATTTCCCCAAGTTACCTAGCATAAGGAAGAGATGGAGAAATTTTATTTAAAATAACTGCATGCAATACAAAATACTTGGAGTCTACTAGCCAATACAAACTCAGGATTATGTGAACACAATTACAAAGTGCTTATGAGACTTGACCAAGACCATGTAACTACCAAGTGTCAGCATTTAAGCTGACACTTTTCACATCTAGCAAGTTTCCCATTGTGCTAATACAGCATGGTATCTCTCATGTCCAAATTTTCAACTTGAACTCTTCAAGAAGTTTCTTCCTTGGCTCCTAATTGTGACTCATAAAACTCTTTCCACTGGATTCAAAATTAAATAAGAAGAAAACCAAGCATACCACTTTTCAAATTCGCAGCTACTCCTGTCATCCTAAAACCAAGGAAGAATGAAAACCTTTACATAATTCATGTAAGATATTAGATACTCATGCAACTGTTGCTGTGGGTAAAATATTGATGTCAAGAATTTGGATGGTAAAAAAAAAATTAAACAACCAAAAGGCTCACATTCAAAAAGAAGGGCTTTCATAAGGGTGTAAAGGTCACAAGATGACATATCTAAGGATAGAAGAAACCTTAGAGACCATCTGGTCCAATTAAAATAGTTCATTATAATTATGCAAATTAAGTAATGATAAAAATAAGGATAAAGCTGATTGACAAAGAGGTTCTCTTCATAAGAACCCAGAATTATTCTTAATCTATGAACCTGAGTGACTAGGATGATGGTGATATCCTCAATGGAGAGTCTAGAGGAAGACGGAACTGATTAAGGCATATCTGGAGTCCAAAGAGCACTGGGGACTGAGAAGGTCTGAATTCAAATCTCACTCTGTAATTACTACCTATGTGGCCTTGGGTAATTTTCTCATCTTTTGGCCTAGATTTCCCATTTAAAAAGAGAGAACTGAACTCTTTAAGGTCCCTAAGAGTCAAAGTTCTAAGTGGATGATCCTATTCATCTTTCTCATGCTACAAAAAGATAAGGTCTTTGGAAACACTTTATAAAGTATATGAATTTAAAGTCTCATGGTACATGGTTAGGCACCCCCTTTATTGAGAAATAATATTAACCTATTATATTTTCTGGGCATTTTCCCCACTTTTGTCAAGACTTATGGTTTCATCACTATGGGAAAATTCTGGTAGAAGTAGTTGTCGGGGGCACTGAGAAGTCAAATCAAGCCAAGTCAAGCATTTAATACAATCAATTATTAAGCATGTGTCAGGCAATATATTAAGCACTTATTAAGTGATTTGTCAAGGATCACAAGTCATTGTACTTCAAAGTATAACTTGAACCTGGGGCTTCCTTCCTCTACCACTTCCATCATGCCACTTGTGAAAAAGGAACCTCAGATCTATTAAAGAATATAGCCAGAGTTGTACAATTAGTTAGGTGTCAGAGATGAGGCTTTAACCTAGATGTTCCTGACTAAACTTTGGCATTTCCTACACTACACGACATGGCTGAGACAATAATACCATGGGGGACCACAGTGCCCAAGAAAAATAATGGGGAGGCTGACATTAAACATGTGTACATCACAAATTCGTTGAATAGTAAAAGATACTGTTGTTATGCTTGTTGCATTTTGTTTTGCATTGTGGTTTCCAGTGTGGAGATTGAGGTAACTAACACTTATGTACCCAAAGAGCAATGATTAACGACCATCCCAAGGATAAGAGAGTGAGCAACAGAGTCTTCCATGGTAGGTGGAATGGATTATCATTGGCAAGGTAGAATTTGAGGAGCAACATTGAAGGGCTCCTACCTTCACATTTCTGCCAATATTATCCGAAATTTCCCTCAGACACTCATTTCTCTACAAATTGCAACTTTAAGACGTGTAGTATCAAACTCAAATAGAAATGGACCTCTGCTGTCATATACTGGTTTAGAAAACAACACATTAACATTGTCTATATTTATTGCATTTTTATTTATTTTGTCAAAAAATCTCAATTGCATTGGAAATGCACACAGCAGCTAGTTGTGACTTTGACTCTGTACATCATTCATGACTTACTGATGACTGCTCAGCTGTTAGTGACTACATTCCCCCAAATTACCTTGCCTTAAAAAGAGATAAAGAAATTTTACTGAAAATAACTGCAGATAATGCAAAATACTCAGTAGTTTACCTGCCAAGAAAAAGTCCATGATTATATAAACACAATTTTGAAAACACTTATCATATGAATAAAGACAGATCTAGACCATTAGAAAAATATTTATTGCTCATTGGTAGACCAAGTGAATATACTAAAAGTGACAATTCTACCTAAGTTAATTTATTTCTTCAGTGCCATCCCAATCAAACTACCAAAGAATTAATATTTTAGAGCTAAGAAAAATAGAAACAATTTTTTTCTGGAAGAACAAAAGGTAAATAATATAAAGGTAATCAGTGGGGGAAAATGTTAAGGAAGGTAGTCTGCTAGTTCCAAATTTCAAACTATATTAGAAAGCAGTAATTATCAAAACAATCTGGTATTGGCTAAGAAACAGAATGGTGGATCAGTGGAACAGATTAGGTACACAGTAGTAAATGACCCCAGTAATTCAGTGTCTGATAAACCCAAAGATGCAAGCTTTTGGGAATAAGAACTCAACATTTGACAAAAGTTGCTGGAAAAAATTGCAAATTAGTTTGGCAGAAACTAAGCATAGATCAACATTTTACACTATATACCAAAATAATACCCAAATGAATACATGATTTAGACATAAATGGTGAGATCATAAATGAATTAGGGGAGCATGGAACAATGTACCTGTCAGATTTGTGGATAAGGGAAGAGTTTATGACCAAACAAGAGAAAGGATTACAGGAAGTAAAACAGATAATATTTGATTACATGAAATAAAAATTTTTCCTCAAACAATATTAATGCAATCAAAATTAGAAGAAAAAGAAAACTGGGGGAACATTTTACAAGATTCTGATAAAGATTTCATTTCTCAAATATATACAGAACTGAGTCAAATTTATAAAAATAAGAGGTACAGTCAGAACATATGAACAAGCAATTTTTGGAAGAAATCATATTTATCAATAGTTACATAAAAATGCTCTAAAGCACTACTGATTAGAAGAATGCAAATGAAAACAGATCTGAGATGCCACCTCATACTGATCTCATTGGCTAACATGACAGAAAAATTAAATGACAAATGTTGGAGGGGATGTGGAAAAATTGGGACACTAAGGTAGTGTTGCTGAAATTGTGAGCCAGTCCAACCATTCTGGAAAACAGTTTGGAACTGCACCCAAAGGTCTATTAAGCTGTGTGCATCTTTTGATCCTACAATATCATCACAAGGTCTGTATCCTAAAAAGAGAAAAAAGGGAAAATGACCTATTAATACAAAAATATTTGTAGCAGTTCTTTTTGTGGTGGCAAAGAATTGGAAATTGAGGGGATTCCCATCAATTGGGGAATGACTGAACAAGTTGTGGTATATGAGTGTGATGGAAAACTACTTGCTATAAGAAATGATAAGCAGGGTGGTTTTAGGAAAACCTGGAAAGACATATATAAACTGATGAAAAGTGAAGAGAGCAGAACCAAGAAAACATTATACACAGTAACAGCAACATTGTAAGGATGATCAGCTGTTAAAGAGATAGCTATTCTGATCCAAGACAATGCTGAAGAACATATAAGGAAAAATTCTATCCAGAGAGAGAACTGATGTATGCTAAATGCAGGTTGAAGCATACTTTTTTAAACTTTTCTCTTTGCTTTTTTTTGGAGGGGGGAAGGTAGGGCAATTGGAGTTAAGTGACTTGCCCAAGGTCACACGGCTACTTTTGTGTTAAGTGTGTGAAGCCAGATTTGAGCACCACCTAGCCGCCCTTTAAACTTTATTTTTATTATTTTATTTTGTTTGTGTTTTCTTTGGCAATATGACTCATAAGGAAATATGTTTGGCAATACCTCACATATATAATAGATATCAAAGTGCTTGACTTCTCAAGGAGGTGGGAAGGTGAGGTGGGAGGCATGGAGAGAATATGGACCTAAAAAGTTTAAAAAATTATAAAAATTTTACATGTAATTGGGAAATTCTTAATGAAATAATGAAAATAATCTTGAGAATGATTTACCTTGCAAATGTAAATGCAAATGCATATACTTTATATATGTAGTAGAGGTGATTGGGGGAACCTTACCCAAAATGATTCTGTGTTTATATATTATAGTTAACATTTATATAATACTTTACAAAATATTTTATAAATATCATCTCATTTTATCCTCCTAACAACTCAGAGAGGTAGGTACTATTATTATTATCCCCTTTAAAGATAAACTGAGGTAGTCAGAAGTTGTGTCTTGCCTAGGCTCAAATAATTAGTAAATAAAAGGCTAGATTTGATTGCAGGACTTCCTGACTCAAGGTCCAAAACTCTATCCACTTCACCACTTAGCTAAGTCTATAAGTATTCATCCCCTCAATACATTGTGATTTCCTTGAAGACAGGAGGTGATTCTTTTGGAGGGGGTGTAAGAAAAGAAGCTAGAATTCTTATTCACAACAATTACCAATATACCTTGTACAAAAAAAAAATTCTTGAAAACTTGTTTAAGCTTGTTGAAATGAAAATAAATTAATTAAATTGGGGGGGGGGGCAGCTAGGTGGTGCAGTGAATAGAGCACCGGCCCTGGAGTCAGGAGGACCTGAGCTCAAATCCTGTCTCAGACACTTAACACAAAAACTACCCGTGTGACCTTGGGCAAGTAACTTAACCCCAAATGCCCTATCTTCCCCCCTCCAAAAAATAAAGCAAAAGAAAAAAAGAAGTAAGTTGAGTCACACTGAATGGAACTGAACAGATGGGAGATGGCAGGGCCCAGCAGAGAGAACACTAGACCTGGTGTCAGGAAGACACTATTTCAAAACCTGCCATAGTAATTTAGCAGCTGCCTGACTCAGAACAAGTCACTTAACCTCTCTTGTCTGGAGATTCCTATCTATAAAATAAAGGGATGGGATGAGACAGCCTGTAGGTCTCTTCCAGCTCTTAGTTCATGGTCCTATGAATTGAAGTGTCCTTTGTGCATATTATCCTAGAAGAATTATATACTATACCTATTAGGAATTAACAGCTTCTGTTGAATTAATTTGTAAGATTAACCAATCAGTATAATGCCCTCATAGAATAAGACTCATAACTTTGACTTGGGGAGATTGCATTGTTGATACAGGAGATTAGGGAAGAAAGGGTCACAGCATTTAATTCTTGGGCAATCAGTCTTCTGGGAGAAAATTAGAATCATTGCATCTTGGAGATGAAAGTGACATTGTAAGACATCTAAAGGCAGCAGGGAGCAATGGATGGGAACAATGACTTGGGAGTTAGAAGACTAATGTTCATATCCTGCCTTTGTCACTAGTTGTATGCCCTTGGACAAGTCCCTTAACTTGGCTGTATTTCAGCATCCATCAATAAAATGAAGGGATTGGACTGGATAACATCAAAGGTTCATTCTAGCTCTAAATCCATGATTCTAATCAATCCTCCAACCCAAAGCAAAAGTCCCTTCTGGATCGTTCCTGCCAAGTGGTCATAGGAACTCTAAATGGTCTAGTAGGAAAACTGCTGATTCTACCATCACACAGCACTTGGGTTTAAATCCCACCTCTCATACTGGTTACTTACCTGCTCTTGGACAAGGCACTGGGTCACTGTGCCACAAAAAAAATGCCACTAAAATCGCTAAAATGAGGGGGTTAGTCTTTTTTAGTTGTTTTTTTTTTTTGGTGTTAATATATTTTTATTGGAAAATTTTGTTATTTATTTATTTTTTAATCAAATGCTTTATTAACTTCTAGTTTACATCATTCATTTCCACAAGATTTTGAGTTACAAATTTTCTCCCCATTTTTCCCCTACCCACCACCCCAAAATAGCGATCCCACTGGATATCCCCTTCTCTAATCTGCTCTCTCCCACATGTTTTCCCATATCCCCTCCAACCTTCCAGTAGTGCATGGTGGATCTCTATGCCCCAGTGCCTATATATCTCATTGCCCAGTTATATGTAAAATAATATTGATGATAGTTTATAGATATGTATATATATATGTTTTACATATTTTTTTAAACATTTGATTTTAAAACTTTGAATTCCAGATTCATTCCCTTCCTCCCTTGTCACCCACCCTTACTGGGAAGAAAAGCAATTCAATGTAGGTTGTACATGTGTACAAATGCAAAACATTTCCAGGGTAGATATATTGTTCAATACTGACTGTATTTTCCTCCCTCCTACCCCACCTCCCACTTGTCCTATTCTCTACTTGATCCTGGCCCTTTTCAAAAGTGAGTGCTTCCAACTTCCCACCCCCCACCTTCTCTCCCTTCCATTATACCCCTCTCTCATCCCCTTCCCCCCTACTCTCCTGTAGGGTGAGATACCCTATTTAATGTGTATGTCATTCCTTCCCTAAGCCAAATTAAATGAGAATAAGGTTGACCCACTCCCTTTTGCCTTCTTGTTCTTCCCCTCCATTGTGACCATTTTCTCTTACCTCTTCTATATGAGATAGTTTACACCATTCTGTCTCTCCCCATCTCCTCTCATTATATTCCTCTCTCATGTCTTAATTTCACCTTTTAAGTATCATCCCTTCCTATTAAATTGGTCCTGTGCCTTCTATCTATGTATACCTGTATACATGAATACACACATTCACATGTGTATTCATACACCCATATACTCTCCTATATAGACATATATGTGTGTGTGTATATACACACATACATACACATTTATATTCCATTCAATTATTCTCATACTAAGTAAAGTTTCACAAGTTACAATAATTGTTTTTCCATGTAGGAATGTAAATAGTTCAACTTTGATAAGTTCCTTATGATTTCTTTTCCCTGTTTACCTTCTCATGCTTCTCTTGCTTCTTGCATCTGAATGTCAAATTTTCTATTCAACTCTGGTTTTTTCATCAAGAATGCTTGATAGTCCTCTATTCCACTGAATGACCATATTTTCCCCTGAAACACGATACTCAGTTTTGCTGGGTATGTGATTCTTCGCTTTAATCCAAGCTCCTTTGCCCTCTGGAATAATATATTCCAAACCCTTCCATTCCTCAGTGTAGAAGCTGCTGGATCCTGAGTTATCCTGATTGCGATTCCACAATATTCAAATTGTTTCTTCCTGGCTCCTTGTAATATTTTTCTCCTTGATCTGGGAATTTCAGAACCTGGCTATAATATTCCTAGGAGTTTTCTTTTTCAGATCTTTTTCAGGAGGTGAACCAGAGGTCCCCTCCGGTTCTAAAACATCAGGATAATTTTCCTTGAGAATTTCTTGAAGGATGATTTCTAGGTTCTTTTTTTGGTCATGGCTTTCAGGAAGTGCAATAATTTTTAAATTATCTCTCCTGGATCTATATTCCAGGTCAGTGGTTTTCCCAATGAGATATTTCACTTCTATTGATATTGCCTTCTATTTTTTTTTTCATTTGTTTGGATCTGTTTAATAGTATCTTGATTTCTCATAAAGTCACTAGCTTCCATTTGCTCCAATCTAATTCTGAAGGAATGATTCTCCTCAGTGAGCTTTTGAGATTCTTTTTCCATCTGGCAAATTCGGCTTTTTAAGGCATTCTTCTCCTCATTGCCTTTTTCAGCCTCTTTTGCCATTTGAGTTAGTCTATTTTTAAGGTGTTATTTTCTTCAGTCAGGTTGTTGATATTTCATATTTTTTTGAAAAAAATATTTCATAATTTTCTTGCATCGTTCTCATTTCTCTTCCCAATTTTTCCTCCACTTCTCTTATCTGCTTCTTAAGGTCCTGTATGGCTGGTAACCAGCTTGTATTTTCCTTTGAAGCTTTTGGTGCAGGAGTTCTGATTTCACTGTCTTCCTCCTGTTCCATGCTTTGGTCCTTTTTGTCACTAAAATAGGAGTGTAAAGTTGGATTGTTCTCTTGGTTTTCTTCCTTTACCTGCTCATGTTGCCACTCAATTACTTGACTTTTGGGCTTTTTGCCACAGTAGGACTCTGCTACCACACGGGAGCTTCATCCCAAACACTGTGGTTTTCTCAGCTACCAAAGGTATTAGTTTGGTGCCCTCTCTGAAGCCTCCACACACTCTGGCAAGCTGGTCACACACCCTGGGACTGCCACCCTAGACCGCAATCCAGTTCCAAGCAGGTTAAAGCAAGAGAAATTACCCCTCAGACTGGTTGTTTGGTCCCCCTACAATCTGCAGGCCAGGAGCTGAAGCTGCCACGTGGCAGTGGCTGCACGGCCACGGTGCCTCAGTGGCTTCTCCCTCAAGGGGATAAAGGCCCAGCGCACTCCCAACTACTGGATCCCAATGTCCACACTGCATTGACCTCTCACTTTGTCCTTAGCATCATGGGTTGATAATTCTGGAAACCATCACAACTTCTGGTGATCTGAAGACCCTCCAGCCGGAGGTTGGTCAGGTGCACCCAGGGGCTAAAACCTCCTTGGGGCACCTGGGCTGGGGTCAGCTCCCAGAGCGCTGTGCTGCCCCTTGGGGCTGGCCTGCCGGGCTATCCTCAGTGGAAAATTAGCTTCTCTGTGTCATTTTGTGGGTTCTGTAGCTCCAAAGTTTGTTCAGAGTCACCTTTTATAGGAATTAGATGAGGTGAGAGCAGGAGCCCCATGGGAGTCCTGTTTCTAGTCTGCCATCTTGACTCTGCCCCCAAGGGCGTTGGTCTTAAAGGGCTCTGAGGTCCCTTCCAAAGCTCATATTTCTAAAATGCCTCAAGGTTTATAAAGCTCTTTCCTCACAATGATCCTGAGAGATAGATAATACAACTCAAATGAAGAAGTATTTATTAACTACCTACAATGCACTAGGCACAGAGAATACAGAGACAGAAAACCCCAAACTATCTCTGCCTTCAAGGAGTTTAAGTTTTTCAGGGGGTGGGGGGAATCAACAACTTCCACTGATCCACCATTCTTCTTTCTTAGCCAGTATCAAGTAGTTTTGATGAACACTGCTTTAAAATGCATTATTAAGATCCATTATGAATAGGCTATCTTCCCTTGTATTTCTTTTCATTGATTCCCTTGATTTTCTGAAACTGTTCTTCTTACAGATGAATTTTGTTACATTTTGCTTTTTGGAGAAGGGAAGGCAGGGCAAATGGGGTTAAGTCACTTGCCCAAATTCAGACAGCTAGTAAGTGTGTCAGGTGTCTGAGGCCGGATTTGAACTCAGATCCTCCTGACTCCAGGGCCGATGATCTATTCACTACAACACCTAGCTACCCCTAAATTTTGTTATTATTTTTCTAGCTCTATGAAATGATTTTTGGTAGTTTGATTGGTATGGTACTGAATAAGCTAATTAGTTTAAGTAGAATTGTCATTTTATTATATTAACTCAGCCTACCCATGAGCAACTGATATTTTTACATATATATATATATGTACATATATATGTATATATATATATATATATAATTACAAAAGAATATGGCCACACAGTGGGGGTGAAAGCACTAAAAACTGAGAGAATTGGGAAAAGTCTCTAGCAGGAAATCACACTGAGCTAAATAAGATTTGAAGGTAACTAGAGGTTCTAAGAAGTGAAGCAGAACAGGTAAGACATTCTAGGCATGGGGTACAGCCTAGGCAAAGGAAGGCAAGGAGGAAATGGAATGTCATAGACAAAAGAACATCAAATAAGCCACTTTGTCTAGAACAAAGAGAAAGGAGAGGAGGTGGAAGGAGTCAACTGCCTGGAAAGGATACTTAGAGCCAAACAGTAAATGATTTTCAAATACATGGGTCAGAATTTGATCTTGGTGGCAACAGGGAGCTAGTGGGGTTTACCGTACAGAAGAGTGACATGGTCAGAGCTGTGCTCTTCCAGTACCACTTTATCAGTCTTATAGAAGACGGTTTGGTGATGGGAAGATACTAAAAACAAGGAAACCAAGTAGGAGGCCATTGCAATAGTCCAACAAAAGATGATGAGGTCTTAAAGTAGATGGTTGCACTGAGGGTTGAGAGCTGGAGGAAGAAGAGATAATCTCTGTTGTAGAGAAAAAACTGATAAAATCTGTAAACTGATCTTATTAGATGTGAGGATGATAAGGGCCAGAATGCTGCATGGTGGCCTCCTATCTTCCTTCAATAAGTCTTCCTTGATACCTGAAGTAATGACATCACCTGCTCATGTACTATTTTGCATGATCCTTCTGAAAATATCATGTATTCTTTTGTATGGACATTATTCATGTATGTATTATAGTGCCCTACCAAATTATAAGCCTCATGAGGTAAAGGACTCTGCCTAATTTAAACTTTCTATCTTGCACAGTGCCTAGCACAGAGCTCTATTAAAAACAGTACATGTTTAACAAGTCTTTTTGGAATTTAAGTGAATTTCTTTTTTTTCCATTCTTTTTAAAATATTTTTTTATTTTTTTAAATATTTCCCAATTACATATAAGTTTTTAACTTTTTAGAAAAATTCTTGGGGCAGCTAGGTGGTGAAGTGAACAGTGCACCAGTCCTGGAGTCAGGAGGACTTGAGTTCAAATCTGGCCTCATTCACTTGACATACTTACTAGTTCTGTGACCTTGGGCAAGTCACAACCCCAAATGCCTTGACTTCCCTCTAAAAAATTCTTGAGTTCCAAATTCTCTCCTTCCTTCTCCCCCTCCCTGAAAATGCAAGCAATTTGACATCAATTACACATGTGAAACCAAGCAAAACATATTACCATATTAGCTATGGTTCAAAAGAAACACAAACAAAAAAAGAAAAAGAAAGGATTTTTTGAAAGTATGCTTCAATCTATACTTAGAGGTCATCCATTTTCTTTCTGGAAGTGGATAGCACTTTTCATCATGTGCCCTTTGGAATTCTCTTAGATCAGAGTAGCTGTCTCACTGTTGATCTCCTTTATAATATTGCTGTTATTGTTTATGATGTTCTCTTGGTTCTGCACAATTGATTTTGTATCAGTTCATATAATTCTTCCCACATTTTTCTTACACCATTCTGCTCTTCATTTCTTATAACACAATAGCACTCCATAATCACGTACACAATCTTAGCTCTTTGGATTTAGTTCCAAATTGTTCTCCAGAGTGGTCAGACTAGTTCATAGCTGCAACAATCGTACATTGGTGCCCCAATTTTTCCTTATCTCTTTCAGCATTTGTCATTTTCTTTTTCTGTCACGTTAGCTAATCTGATAGGTGTGAGATGGAATCTCAGAGTTGTTTACATTTCTATAATCACTAATAATTTAAAACACTTTTTCATGTGAATATTTATAGATATGGGGTGGGGAGAGCAACTAAGTGGCACAGTGGCAAAAATGCTGGGCTTGAAGTCAAGAAGATTCATCTTCCTTACTTCATAACTGACTTCAGACACTTACTAGTTCTGTGATCCTGGGCAAGTCACCTAACCCTGTTTTCTTCAGTTTCTTCTTCTATAAAATGAGCTGGAGAGGGACATAGTAAACCACTCCAGTATCATTGCCAGGAATACCCCAAAAGGGGTCAAAAAGAGACAGATAGGAATGAAATGAATGAACCACAATAATAATTAATAACTTTGAATTCTTCTTCTGACAACTGAATGTTCATATTCTTTGACCATTTATCATGAAGTGAATTTTGTGGATTGAATGCATAATTAATTTCATGTAAAACAATTCTAACACTAAAGAATAAACAACTAAACACCACCCCACCTGTAACTCCAGCTGTTCTGGAATAAAGAATGGGCCCCAGACAGAGCTGGCACATCTGGTTCTATCTTTATGTTACCAAATGGTTAGAATATGGAGCCAAGAATCATTTCTTTTCCTTTCTATTTAAAGTCACCTCATGTGACTTTATCAGGTACTTTATCTCAAGTTTTGAGAAGGCTTTTTACAGTACCATCATTAAATTTTGCAGGTATATAATGATAACTGTTACTACATTTAATTTATGAGCTTAGCACTTGGGATCTATTAAGTAGTTAAGATATTTAAAAGTTACATCGAGTTACACAAACTATCAGAAGAGACCAGAAGTGCCAAATTGCAAAAGAAAATTAAAATCACTTTTTTGCCTCAAACTCCAATATAGGATTTTATATTTACATTGTAGAAAACAAAAACATAGACTCACAGAACTAAAAGGAACCTCTGAAGTCACAATAAAAAATTACCTATTGCTTTCAATACCTGAATTCAGTCAAAAGGCCCCACCAAAGCCACATGTGGTTTTGAGGCTGCAGGTTCCCTACCCCTGACTAGTTTCTTCAAACAGGTCCTGTACATCATAGTTTTAAGCCCCTTGACCACTCCCATCACCATTCTAAGCAGTTTGTCAAACCTCTAATTGTGTCCCCAAAAATTCATGTCAGTATTGCAGGTGTGAAGTCATTAGTCCTATAGACTATGACAAAATTAACTGTAGGGTGGTTTTACTGCCATATTAACCAGTGATATGGTAAACATAACTCTCATCTAGGAAATATCTAGGATTCCCTACCAATCCTAAAAAATTAATGTCTGTGTCCTCCAAATTGAAATTATAGCCGTTGTTTTATAATCTGCCCTCCATCCCCACTAGGCCTTGACATCCACCCTGCAAGTAGATACTGCAATATGTGCTATCTCTCTGCACCAGAAAGTAAGTTCCACAAGGGCAGGAACTCTTATATTTTTGTATTTGTATGCCCAGCACTTAGCATTTTGGAAATTACTGTTTTTCAGTTGTTTCGGTCATCTTCAACACTTCACAACCCAATTTGGGGTTTTCTTGACAAACATATTGAAGTGGTTTGCCATTTCCTTCTTCAGCACATTTAACAGATGAAGAAACTGAGGCAAACTGGGTTAAGTGACTTACCCAGGGTCACCCAGGTAGTAAGTACCTGAGGTCACATTTGAACTCAGGAAGTTGAGTCTTCCTAACACCAGGCCCAGCACTCTATCCACTATGGTGCCACCTAGCTGCCCATTTGGGAAATAGTAAGCACTTAATATATTTTTCCCTCAGTCATCCATCCACTATCCATTCATTCACTAACCAGTCTCAGTCTGCAGCAATGCACAAATAGTTTAACAAAACTGGGATTATCCTACAGTTTAATTCAAGTGCCATCTCCTACAGGAGGCCTTTCCTCAGCCCATCATATAATTTTGTGTTTAATCTGTGTAAATGCTGTGTCCCTCCCATTCCTGGTAGAATATAAGCTCTTTAAGGACAGAATCTGCTTCATGCCTACCATATAGCTGGTGCCTAATAACTGTTTCTTGAATATAATCCTAGATATAGAACTGAAAGAAAACTTAATTGTCACTGAGTTCAACCCTTCATTTTATGATCTCTGATGACTTCTTGTAAGATGAATATGTCCATAGAAATCATCATAGGATCACATACAGTGTAGGAAAGGATGTCATTTGACATATGAAGAAGCTAAGGCCAACAGAGATGAAACAATGTGCCCAAAGTCCCAAAGACTCAGAGATCTGGCATTCTGACTAAAAATCAAAGCCCTTTATTTAAACAACAGCCACTCATCCATTTTCTTTTTAGAGAAGGAAAACCATTCACTCTCATTGACTAAAGATGACTTTATCTGTTGATGTTGAGGAGGGTCTCTAAACACCACAATACTATAAAAAATGAACTGGTATAGAATATATTTACTTTTGAAGGTACCATAAACATACTATCATATTCAGAGTTGGAAGGACATTAGGTGTCATTTCCAAACTCCTAATTTTATCAATGAGGCTAAAAAATGCCAGAGAGAATGTGAACAACTTACCCAAGGTCACATAGATAGTAAATGGAAGAGTCAGAATTCAAACCCACATCTTCTGACAATAAATTCAGTACTATTCCCATTATGGCATAAAGAATAAGCATGGTACCTTTTTGTGGTGGCAAAGAATTGGAAATTAAGGGGGTGCCAATCAATTGGGGAATGGCTGAACAAGTTGTGGTATATGCATGTTATATAATACTATTGTGCTATAAGAAACAAGGAGCAGATGGACTTCATATTTACCTGGAGAGGTTTATACGAATTGATGCTGAGTGAGAAGAGTAGAAACAGGAGAAATTTGTACACAATTACAGACACAATGTATGTGTGATGACCAACTTTGATAGACTGGACTCTTCTCAGCAATGCAGTGATATAAGTCAATCCCAAAAGACTCACGATGGAGAGAAATGTGTGCATCCAGAGAAAGAACTGAGTTTATATCCAGATGGAAGCAAAATACCTGATCTTTTTCCTTTTCTTCTTTGATTTTATGTCTTCTTCACCATTTTTCATTCCATCTGATACAATCCGTCTTTATAACCTGACTAATGTATAATGTGAAAGTATTTACAGATCCTATATTTGACTATATGCTGCCATGGGAGGGAGGGAAGGGAGGGGAACAAAATGTGAAACTCAAGGAATTGTGGAATTGAATCCTGTAAACTAAAAGGAAACAAGCAAATTAATTTAAAAAATTAAAAAAAGAATAACCATGCTGTAGTATAGCATACAATCAGGAAGACCTAAGTTCAAATCCCACCTCAAACACTTCCTAGTTGTGTGACCCAAGGCAAATTATTAAATGTCTATGAACCTCAGTCTCTTCTTCTGTAAAATAGGGATAATAACAGCACCTGCATCCCAGGGTAGTGAGAATCAAATGCAATAACATGTTTGCAAACTATAAGGTGGCATATTAATACTACTCGTTATAATTTTTGCTGCTGCTATGATCACTGGCTCATATTTCTCTAGCACATGATGGTTTGCAAAGAGCTTTGTGTATGCTACCTTATTTGATCCTCACAAAATCTCATGAGATAGGTGCTATTTATAATATGTTTTACAGATGAAGAAATGGAGGCTCAAGGAGATTAAATTTCTCAGGCTCATATATAGATATATGGATATATAATATTATCTATAAGTGATTAATAAAATGGAACTTTGTTTGCAGAGGAAAGTTTGCAGAGACCTTTACCTACAACATCTCATTTGATCCCCAAAGAACCCAGTTATGTAGAAGCTATAATTATTCCTGTTTACAGATAGGGAAACTGAGGCAGAAAGACGTTAAATGAGTTGGCCAGCTGGTGTTTGAGATAGCATTTGGACTCAGGTCTTCCTGGCTCCAAGTTCATCACTCAATGCACTTCATCAAGCTCCTTAACACTAAATCAAATTTTAAAGTAAAGAAATAACCTGTTTAAAAATTCATCATCTTTTAAGCATTACATGCTTCTGTTCCTTTGAGTCATAAAATAAAGTCTCTCTGGATAAAAAACAGAAACTCTGTTGTTTGTTCTGCAATACAGCCCCCACCACCACTATTCTTTCCCAGAGTCTTGGGAAAAATAAGAGGTAAGAGACTAATTCCTGACTTCTCTGCTTGCTATAAGGCAGATATTCTGATTCTCTCTTTCCCTTCAACAGTGAGATGTTCCAGCTCTGCCTACCTGGAAGCATTCCTCTTAAGTTCCAATGTGAGCACAATTTGTGAATTTCTAATTTTTCTTCTCTGTTCTAGAAATAATCTGGTACTTAGTCTGTAATATGTTCGTTTATGTGTATATGCATGTATAGTGGGACAAGGGATTGAAACTGATGAAGTGGGAGATGGATCTGAATCATTTATCTCAGACAATGTGGACTTGAGTCTCCCGGCAACTTCTGGGGACCGACTGGCTTAGGACTGAAGAACTCATCATTTTGGAAGACTCAATAAAATACTGCGTTGCCCCTTGGACTCCTATCAGGGCTATAGGAGGTTGGGGATGGAAAAGGTATGCCAGAAATGACTCGCTAGTAAGACAAGAAGAGTTGCCCATCATGGGGCATCATGAAACCCTGGGTCTTCCCATGATGGGCAGAGGCAGGGGTGGCCTTCTTCATCCAGGCAGTATCGCTAATAGGTTAGTTAGAAGAGGAGCTAATCTAGGCAGGCTTGAGCCAAGGCCTCTGACTGCCTTGTTCTTTACTTTGTGTTCTTTTGCCTAATCACAGATGATTGAGCATGGATCCTGAGATGAACATATCCAAGTTTGGAGCTATACTCATAAGTTTGAGAGGTCAACAGATTCTGTGCCTTAAGATGGTACTAGATGTACTAAGGGTGTGGGGGGGGGGGCGTGCAGGAATTTCTATATCTACAGAGTTTGTTGGAGAATATGACCACCAGTGGAAAGATATACCTTCTAGCATTCCAGAAGTTAGAACTTGGATAGAAAAGTAGGGATAGTGCAGAGTCAAGGTGAAATGTGAAAAGGTCTATTTATCAGTACTGCAAACTCTATTATACTTTGATATTTTAAGTGTCAGTCTCTCAGTAGAATGTTACTGCTTCTGCTTGTTTAATTTTTCTGTCAATGTATGTTTATGGGACATATGTGTTAAATGGTTTTGTGTAAAGGAGCTATATAATTGTTATTGTTATCCACATGGCATTTACAGATATTCAAATGTATAAAGCAATATATATATATAACACATATATATGTATGTGTGTATACACACACTCCCATACATATACACACTATAAGATGTAAATCTAGACAAACCCACATGAGAAAGAATTCCCTCTACCACACATCTGAAAAAATGATCATCTCTTCTTTGCTTGAAGATCAATGAGTAAGGGTTGAACCACATTCCCAAGGATATGGGATAGTTCAAGCTTTTATGAAGTTTTTCCTTCAATTGAGAAAAAATGTACTTCTTTTCAGCTTCTACAAATTGTGCCTAGTTCTAACCCTCTATTCTCCCATACACGGCAGTTCATCAAATGCTAGAAAACAGGTATCATGACCTTCTAAGTCATCTCTTTGCTATTCTAATGATCTCCAATCCCTTCAGCCAATTCTAATATGGTATGATATTGAGTCTCTTTACTGTCCTCCTCTTCCACTTCTGAACAGTCCCCAGCTTATCAATGTTTTTCTTAAAAAAGGGTACCGAGAACTAAGCACAATACACCTCATGTGGTCTGAACAGGGCAGATTATAGCTGGACCATGGTCACTTTTGAGGATGCAAATAACACTTCAGGGTACTAACAGACCTGAGATCTCATCACTGGGAACATCAGTTATCAGTATTTTAATGAAATACTTGGGAGTCAGTGAAGGGACAGTTGCCAAATGACAAGGTACCAGTGAAATTTTACAATTCATCCTCATGAAGTTAAAATCTCTATAAAATGCTGTGAGCTACCATCAGAAAAAAATGGATTCAATGTGGATCAAGATAAAGGGTTCTTCAATTCCAGCACTAAATCTATGTCACCCTAATGTTTAAATAGTTGAAGTATCAATCATTCAATTTGCCAATAAGTTGAATGCATAAATTTCTCTTTCCAAAAGAATGGTACTTTCCCCAGTGCATTTAAGGTAGAAACTTTTCTACTTGTTGCAATGAAAAATGATACAACAAAGGTGTGCAATATTCTATAATTTCTTTTCTGCATTCTGGTGACAATGACAAATGGCTCGAGTTTCCATGCTATGTTCTATCATCACCAGTATGGTGGAAAAATCAATGTGTCACTGGCTGTAAATGTAATCTTCCTCTCATTTGCTTTTGCTTTTATCCTGCTTGCCTTCTCCTTGTCTTCCTATTTTATCCTCCTCTCTTATTTCAACATCATCCTCATCTTCTCTCCTGATTCTGTCACCCTCTTTCATTCCTCACCAAACATTCCAAAATCATTCAACTCCCATCCCCTTTCCTGTGAGGAAACCAGGCTCCTTCTCCCACTAAGCTGATAGGTCATAGCACTGAGCTCAGTAGTGTTGAATTTACACTGACCAGCACAGAAGAGAATGGATACAAATCCTCTGAGCCTGGAATACTGATAAGAAGAAAAGTGGGGGCTGTTGGGTGGTGCAGCGAATAGAGTACCAGCCCTGGAGGCAGGAGGACCTGAGTTCAAATCCAGCCTGAGACACTTGACACACTTACTAGCTGTGTGATCTTGGACAAGTCACTTAACCCCAATTGCCTTGCCTTCCAAGAAGAAGAAGAAAAGAGGAAGGAGGAGGGAGGATGGGGGGAGGTAGGAGGGAGGATGGGCAAGAAGGAGGGGGGAGGAGAGAGGGAGGAAGAGGGAAAGGAGGAGGAAAAGGAGGAGGAGGAGGAGAAAGAGGAGAAGGAGAAGGAGAAGGAGAAGGAGAAGAAGAAGAAGAAGAAGGAAAAGGAAAACAGTAACAAAAAAGAAGTAAGATATCTCTGGGATTGGACTTTGTCACAAACTAGAAAGCAACTTGTCCTCCCTACCCTTCACCCCTGGTTGAGACTAAGGTATGGTTTATTGTTGCCATATGGATATGAATATCAGAATATGTCACAAAATTTTTTAATGCTTTATTAACTTCTGATTTACATCATTCATTTCCGCCAGATTTTGAGTTACAAATTTTCTCCCTGTTTTTCCCCTACCCACAGCCCCAAAATAGCAGTCCCACAGGATATCCCCTCCTCCAATCTGCTCTCTCCCATATTTTCTCCCATACCCCTTTCAACTTTTCCAGTGGGTCTCTATGGCTCAGTGCCTGTATATCTTATTTCCCAATTACATGTAAGATGGTATTAATAATAGTATATATATATGTATATATATATACATATACATATGTGTGTATATATATACACATATATATTTGAGTATTTTATTTTAAAACTTTCAATTCCAGATTCATTCCCTTCCTCCCTTGTCACCCACCCTTACTGGGAAGATAAGCAGTTCAGTATAGGTTGTACATGTGTGGCTAAAGCAAGACAATAACATAGTAGATATATTGTAAAAGACTGACTATATTTCCCTCCCTCCTATCCCACCTCTGGTGCTTCCAACTTCCCTCCCCCACAGCCTGCCCTCCCTTCCATCACCCCCCCCATCCCCTTCCCTCCCTACTCTCCTGGAGGGTGAGATACCCTCTTTAGTGTGTATTTCACTCGCTCCTCAAGCCAAATTCAATGGAAATAAGGTTGACCCATTCCCTTTTGCCTTCCTATTCTTCCCCTCCATTGTAACGCTTTTCGCTTTCCTCTTCTGTATGAGATAGTTTACCCCTATCTGTCTCTCCCCATCTCCTCTCATTATATTCCTCTCACCTCTTAATTTCACCTTTTAAGTATCATCCCTTCCTGTTAAATTGGTCCTGTGCCCTCTATCTATGTATACCTGTAAACATATATACACACATTCACACATGTATTCATATGCCCATATACGCTCATATATAGACATATATATATATATATATATATATATATATTTCTAAACCCTTCAACCACTGAGAAAAGTTTCATAAGTTACAATTATTGTTTTTCCATGAAGGAATGTTAATAGTTCAACTTTGATAAATTCCTTATGATCTCTTTTCCCTGTTTACCTCCTCATGCTTCTCTTTCTTCTTGTATCTGAATGTCAAATTTTCTATTCAACTCTGGTTTTTTCAGCAAGAATGCTTGAAAGTCCTCTATTCCACTGAATGACCATGTTTTCCCCTGAAACATGATACTCAGTTTGGCTGGGTAGGTGACTCTTGGTTTTAATCCCAGCTCCTTTGCCCTCTGGAATATCATATTCCAAGCCCTTCGATCCCTCAGTGTAGAAGCTGCCAGATCCTGGGTTATGCTGATTGTGTTTCCACAATATTCAAATTGTTTCTTTCTGGCTGCTCATAATATTCTCTCCTTAATCTGGGAATTCTGGAACCTGGATATAATATTCCTAGGAGTTTTCTTTTTGGGATCTTTTTCAGGAGGTGATCAGTGGATTCTTTCAACCTCTATTTTGCCCTCTGGTACTAAAACATCAGGGCAGTTTTCTTTGAGAACTTCCTGGAGGATGATTTCTAGGCATGGCTTTCAGGTAGTCCAATAATTTTTAAATTATCTCTCCTGGATCTATTTTCCAGGTCAGTGGTTTTTCCCATGAGATATTTCACCTTGCCTTCTATTCTTTCATTTGTTTGGATCTGTTTAACAGCATCTTGATTTCTCATAAAGTCATTAGCTTCCATTTGCTCCAATCTAATTCTGAAGCAATGATTCTCCTCATTGAGCTTTTGAGATTCTTTTGCCATCAAATTCGGCTTTTTAAAGCATTCTTCTCCTCATTGCCTTTTTGAGCCTCTTTTGCCATTTGAGTCAGTCTATTTTTTAAGGTATTATTTTCCTCAGTCAGGCTGTTGACTCTCATTTCATAATTTTCTTTCATCGTTCTCATTTCTCTTCCCAGTTTTTACTCCACTTCTCTTATCTTCTTCTTAAGGTCCTCTATGACCCATAACCAGCTTGTATTTTCCTTTGAAGCTTTTGGTGCAGGAGTTCTGACTTCACTGTCTTCCTCCTGTTCCATGCTTTGCTCCTTTTTGTCACCAAAATAGGAGTGTATCGTTGGAATATTCTGTCTGCTTTGTTTCCTTTGCCTGCTCATTTGGCCACTCAATTACTTGACTTTTGGGCTTTTGCCACAGTAGGACTCTGCCACCAGACAGGGGAGCTTTCATCCCAAACGCTGGGGTCTTCTCAGCTGCTGGAGGTATTAGATGGGTGCCCTCTCTGAGGTCTCCACACACTCTGGCAAGCTGGACACACACCCCAGGACCTCCACCCTAGACTGCAATCAAGATCCAAGCAGGTTAAAGCAAGAGCGATTACCCCTCAGACTGGTGCTTGGTCCCCCTACAATCTGCAGGCCAAGAGCTAGAGCCGCCACATGGCACTGGCTGGCTGTGCCGGGTTTCAGAGGCTTCTCACCCCGGGGGTAAAAGCCACACACTCCCACTTATTGGTCCCAAAGTCCAGACTGCACTGACCTCTCACTTTGTCCTTTGCATCTATGTGTTGATAAATCTGGAAATGGCCACTGCTGCTGCTGATCTGGAGTCCCTCTAGCCGGAGGCTGGTCAGGCCCTGGGGCTAAAGCCTCATTGTGGGGCTGGGCTCTGCTCCCAGAGCTCTGTGCTGGATTCCTGCTGGCCTGCCAGGCTGTCCTCAGTGGGAGGTTAGTTTCTCTGTGTCATTTTGTGGGTTCTGCAGCTCCAAAGTTTGTTTGGAGTCCCCATTTTACATGGATTGGGGAAGATGGAAGCCAGAGCGGCAAGAAGGTAATGCTTCTACTCCACCATCTTGGCTCTGCGCCCCCCCCCCCACAAAATTTTTTAAAAGTAAATAACTTCCTTCAGCTATGTGATAAGGCTCATTCTCTACCTAGTTCCATTTCAGCTCAATGTACAAGTTATCAAGAAGAAAATAACAGAAATTTTATAGAATCAGTACTTTCTCTTTTCCCCACAATTTCTTCTAATGCCTATGTGAAGGTAACATGTTTCAAGTTAAAGAGCAAGGAAACAAATTGTATGGTTTATTGTGACACATATTTGAAGGCACAAGGTACACAGAGTATCAAATGACAAATATTTTCAAAAGCCCTAGAATGATTTTTACTTTCAAGCATAGGATATACCCAATTAAATATGTGGATGAGTTGTTTTTTAAAGCCCTGATATTGTTCTATCAAGCTAAACTCTAGATTAGGTCAAGGATTAATTTCTAACATATATCATGAGATTTTATCTATTTGTTTTTACTTTCTCCCAAAGTCGTCATTTATTAGTGACTTTTAACCTGTACAGAAGCTAGTAAAAATAACCCTAAATTGAGACTTTTGTAATTTATGTTTAGTGATGGTGATGGCATCAAAGAAAACTAAGTCAGTTATTTATTATTCTTTGGGAGAAAAACTCCAATATTACCAAGGGATATCTTTTAATCTATGTCTACTGGAAATGAGTTTAAAAGAAAGCTACCAATCTTGATAAGTTCAACAGCATCCAACCTATTCTAAAACTGGTCCATGAAACATAAGCTTAAGCTGAGTAAAGACCTAGATAGAAGCTATAATACTATGAGATTTCTTTCTATTTCTCTTGAAAGCTTTGATTTGCCTCCTTTAGGTACCAGTCACCCACCTGGTCACCAAGATGAAGGAACAAGCAAGCTGATGGATCCAACCTCAAAGCAGCAAAGTCATCCTTCTACTTCTCCCTACTTGATCCTCTAGTACAGGGATGGGGCTAGAGGTCTTGAGGCCACATGTGGCCCTATAGGTCCTCAAGTGTGGCTCTTTGACTGAATCAAAACTTCATAAAACAAATTTTATTATAAAAGTATACTGTGAAGTTTGGATTCAGTCAAAAGGCTGCACTTGAGGACCTAGAGGGCTACACATGGCCTCGAGGTCACATGCTCTCCACCCCTGCTCTAACTTGTCCCACACAGAAACTGGTCCAAACCTATTCTTTCCTCAAATTGCCTGTATCTCCTTCTCCCCACCCCCAAACCTCTCTAAGAACCCCACTCTCAAATTTGCTGAAGAAACAGAGCCCGTTTAACATTGGTGCTATGTTCATCATTTCTGAACAACTCAAAGTCTTTGTCACCATCCCTATCTCTGCCTTAACTCCAGGTTCTGATGATCCTCCTCTGCAACAAGATCAACACTTTTACATGTGCCCTTGATCCTATCCCCTCCTACCTTCTATAACAGATTTTTTCTCAATCAATTTCACCAACTCCAATCTTCAGTTTTTCCCTGTTCACTATTCTTTACTGTTTACCATTTACTTTCTCTGGTGCTAGCAAACATGACCGAATCTCTACATCCTTTAAAAATGAAAACTCTTCACTAGTCCCCACACTCCCTAGCACGATTATCCTTTACCTCTCATTCTTTTCTCAGGAAAACTCTTGGGAAAAGCTGTTTTGTAGATATTGAGCTCAACACTTATAAAACAAAATTTATTATCTTATGTCACCCAACCCATCTGGGGTACAGAAGCCAAATTCAGAATTTCTCTATTTCTATTGAGAGTGCCACCACCCTTCCAGTCACTGAAGTTCCCAATCTTATGGTCATCCTTAACTCCTCACTCTCTCTTAAACCACATATCCAACCAGTTGTCATTCCTCTTTTTCCCATCAGCATAGTCATCAACCTAGTTCAGGTCCTCAACATCCC
The DNA here is from genome assembly GCF_028583685.1 of Petaurus breviceps papuanus. Classification (NCBI taxonomy): domain Eukaryota; kingdom Metazoa; phylum Chordata; class Mammalia; order Diprotodontia; family Petauridae; genus Petaurus; species Petaurus breviceps. The sequence continues at coordinate 20,729,334 of NW_027185889.1, forward strand.
TTCACAGAGATACTGTAATGGCTCCCTTGGTAATCTCCCCACCTCCAATCTCTTCCCCTCTCTAAATCACCATATACACAGCTATCAAAAAACCTTATCTGTGGCACTCCCTTTGCTCAATAAACTCCAGAGGTTCTCTATTGCCTCTAGAGCAAAATAAGACATTTAAAGTGCTTCACAACTGCACCTTAATTAACCTTCTGAGCCTCATTATATATGTAGATTTCTTGAATAATATCAAGAACCTAAATTCTTTGTTCAGTAGAAAAAAGAGATTCTCTAGATCCATCATGGCAGTACTAAAACTCACTACAATGACACTAAGCCACAGGCCAATCTGGTCAAGTCACCAAGTGTTTATTAGGTGCTTGCTATGTGCCAGGAATTATACTAAGGGCTGAGCACAAAGAAAGGCAAAAACAGCCCTGGTCTTCAAGGGAGTTACAACTTAATAGGGAGACTATATGCACAAAGTTGTGTACAGGTAAGATACAGACTAAATTAGAGGCAACTTCAAATGGAAGGCATGACCACCAAGGAACAGATGGGGTTTCCTGTGGGAGGAAAAACAAGAAGGACAGTGTCAATGGATCATTGAAGGGAGTAAAGTATAAAAAAGCAAGAAAGGTAAGAAGGGGCCAGGTTCTGAAGGGGTGTGAAAACCAAATACAGGATTTATATATTAGCCTGGGGGTAAGCTTTTATTAAATGCAGAGATAGTGACATGGCTAGACCTGCATTTTAGGAAGATCACTTTGATAGCTGGGCAAAGGGTGGAATGTAGTGGGGGGAAAACAAAAACTTGGAAACCCACGAAAAAGTTAAGACAGTCTAGGTATTAGGTGATAGTGGCCTGTACCAGGGTGGCAGCAGTGTCAGAGGAGATAAAAGATTGTATACAAGATGTTGCTAAGGCTGAATCATCAAGACTTGGCAAGTTATAAAGGCTCCTTTCTCACCATTTACTTTGTAAAACCATTTTTGTCTTCTTTTAGCAAAAGCTGATAGAAAAAAACTAGAAAGGAACCACAGGGCTCAGAACTGACTGAAGATTCTATTGGGCCCAGTTCTCAATGGATTCTCATACTCCTGCCTTTATCATTGAACTTGATGGAGGTCAAAATATGGCATTAACTTTTAAAAACAATGTTCTCAGGCAGAATAGAAACAGGACCTTCACACTGCTCTGGCTCTCACCACCTCCAATCCATGTAAAAGGGGACTCTGAACAAACTTTAGAGCTACAGAACCCACAAAAAGACACAGAGAAGCTAACCTCCTGCTGCAGACAGCTCAGCAGGGCAGCAGGAATCAGCCAGCTCAGCACTCTGGGAGCCGACCCCAGCCCCACGCCAAGGTTTTAGCCCTGGGGCAGGCCTGACCAGCCTCTGGCTGGATGGACTCCAAATCTGGAGGCCCAGAATTATCAACACATAGATTCTAAGGACAAAGTAAGAGGTCAGTACAGTGTGGAGTTTGGGACCCAGTAGTTGGGAGTGCATTGGATTTTGCCCCTGGGGCAAGAAGCCCCTGAGGGCTACAGGCACAGGCACCGCCACATGGCAGCTTCAGCTCCTGGCCTGACTAGTGTAGGGGGACCAATCAACCAATCTGAGGGGTAATTGCTTTTGCTTTAACCTGCTTGGATCTTGATCACAGTCTAGGGTGGAGGTCCTGGGGTGTGTGACCAGCTTGCCAAAGTGTGTGGAGGCTTCAGAGAGGACACCCAACTAATATCTACAGCAGCTGAGAAAGCCCCAACATTTGGTACGAAGCTCCCCTTTCTGGTAGCAGAGTCCTCCTATGGCAAAAAGCCCAAAAGTCAAGAAATTGAGTGGCAACATGACCAGGCAAAGGAAGCAAAGCAAACAGAAGAATACAACATTAGACTCCTATTTTGGGGACAAAAAGGATCAAAGCATGGAACAGGAGGAAGACAGTGAAGTCAAAACTCCTGCACCAAAAGCTTCAAAGGAAAAAAAAGAGCTGGTTACAGGCCACAGAGGACCTTAAGAAGCAGATAAGAGAAGTGGAGGAAAAATTGGGAAGAGAAATGAGAAAGGTGCAAGAGAATTATGAAATAAGAGTCAACAGCCTGACTGAGGAAAATACTTTAAAAAATAGACTAACTCAAATGGCAAAAGAGGCTCAAAAAGGCAATGAGGAGAAGAATGCTTTAAAAAGCTGAATTTGCCAGATGGAAAAAGAATCTCAAAAGCTCAATGAGGAGAATCATTGCTTCAGAATTAGATTGGAGCAAATGGAAGCTAATAACTTTATTAGAAATCAAGATGCTGTTAAACAGATCCAAACAAATGAAAGAATAGAAGGCAATGTGAAGTATCTCATGGGAAAAACCACTGACCTGGAAAATAGATACAGGAGAGATAATTTAAAAATTATTGGACTACTTGAAAGCCATGATCAAAGAAAGAACCTATAAATCATTGTCCAGGAAATTGTCAAGGAAAACTGCCCTGATGTTTTAGAACCACAGGGCAAAAATAGAGGTTGAAAGAATCCACTGATCACCTCCTGAAAAAGATCCCTAAATGAAAACTCCTAGAAATATTATAGCCAGATTCCAAAATTCCCAGATCAAGGAGAGAATATTACAAGCAGCCAGAAAGAAACAATTTGAATATTGTGGAAACACCATCTGGATAACTCAGGATCTGGCAGCTTCTACACTTTGGGATGGAAGAGCTTAGAATATGATATTCTGGAGGGCAAAGGAGTTGGAATTAAAACCAAGAATCACCTACCCAGCAAAACTGAGTATCATGTTTCAGGGTAAAATATGGTCATTCAGTGGAATAGAGGACTTTCAAGCATTCTTGCTGAAAAAAAACCAGAGTTGAATAGAAAATTTGACATTCAGATACAAGAAGGAAGAGAAGCATGAGGAGGTAAACAGGGAAAAGAAATCATAAGGAACTTATCAAAGTTGAATTATTAACATTACTACATGGAAAAACAATAATTTTAACTGATGAAACTTTTCTCAGTATGAAAATATATAGTCTATATCAGAGGGTATATGGGTGTATGAATACATATGTGAATGTGTGTATATATGTGTACAGGTATGCATAGATAGAGGGCACAGGACCAATTTAATAGGAAGGGATGATACTTAAAAGGGGAAATTAAGACGTGAGAGAGGAATATAATGAGAGGAGATGGGGAGAGACAGAATGGTGTAAACTATCTCATATAGAAGAGGCAAGGGAAAGTGGTTACAATGGAGAGGAAGAATAGGAAGGCAAAAGGGAATGGGTCAACCTTATTCTCATTGAATTTGGCTTAGGGAGGGAATGGCATACACACTAAATAGAGTATCTCACCCTACAGGAGAATAGGGGGAAGAGGATGAGAGGTGGGATGATGAAGGGGAGGGCAGGCTGGGGGGAGGGAAGTTGGAAGCACCCACTTTTGAAAAGGGACAGGATCAAAGTAGAGAATAGAACAAGTGGGAGGTGGGATAGGAGGGAGGGAAATATAGTCAGTCTTTTACAATATATCTACTATGTTAATGTTTTACATTAGCTACACATGTTCAATCTATACTGAACTGCCTATCTTCCCAGTAAGGGTGGGTGACAAGGGAAGAAAGGAATGAATCTGGAGTTCAAAGTTTTAAAATCAAATGTTAAACATATAATATATATATACATATATATATACTATTGTTAATACTATTTTACATGTAATTGGGAATAAGACATACAGGCACTGGGGCATAGACATCCACCATGCCCTACTGGAAAAGTAGAAGGGGTTATGGGAGAAGATATGGGAGAGAGTAGATTGGAGGAAGGGATATTCTCTGGGACTGTTATTTTGATGTGATGGGTAAGGGAAAAACGGGGAGAAAATTTGTAACACAAAATCTGGTGGAAATGAATGATGTAAATCAGAAGTTAATAAAGCATTTGAAAAATGAAAAAAACCAACAATGTACTCATCCCTGTAGTCTTCAGATCTCTAATGAAGAATGTAATGAGGTATGCTGCTTCCTAGACCCCAGTTCTTATTCTGTGGCCAGATTTAAAGAAGGAAACAGCAGCTATTCAAAAGCTAAGAAATGAAACATCTCAGGCACACCTGATGTGACTGAGAAAGCCAAGGTAATTTAAGTATAGACAAAGTGTTAATTCTAGAACTAAATTTCTATTTGAAACTAAAAAGTCTAAGACAACCCCAAATGCAAATAAACCATTGAGATGATCTTGGGACTTGTCCTATGAAAAAAATGGAATCTTCTTGACATTTAATAGCCATCCTTTACAATATTCTTAAATGATAAATAGCATAGATGGGAGTCCAGGATGAGCTCCTTTTCTACACATTACCTTGGCAAGATTACAAAAGGTGGGGGTGAGAGAGGGATGACTTTCTCTTTACAATTCTTTTCTCAGAGCCATAAGGTCACCATAAGACAGATGGGGAGGACCAACAGAGACAAGAAGAGAATAATTCCATACCATAGCATCATTAATTTAGACCACAAAAGGCCATCTGGTTCAACCCCCTCATTTTACAGGTGAGAAAGGCTATTTCACTTTTCTACATCACATAAATGTCTGAGGCAGAATTTGAATTCAGGTTTTCCTGACTCCAATTTCAATACTATATCTATTGTACCACCTAGCTATATCCCAGAAGCTTCCCATCCACCAAGAATATATCTTTCAACAAGAAAACACAGGATTACAGAGGAAACCAAGTATATTGAAAGATGGAATTTTTCCCACCCAAATTCAGAGGCTTTTTCCCCCACCCCCACCAACACACACACACACACACACACACACACACACACACACAAACACAGAAATCCATTTAAGGACCTCTGGATCTGTGAACCCCAGGTTCTATAGAGACCTATTCATCAATAACTCAACAAACATTTATTGAGCACCTACCATACATAAGAGTTACACTTGCCATGTGTTAGGTACTACAGAAGAAAAACACTAAATAAGGAAAAGACTTTTCCCTAAAGGGCAGCTAGGTGGCACTGCAGTGGATAGAATGCTGGGTCTAGAGTCAGGAAAACTTGTCTTCCTGAGTTCAAATCTGACCTCAGACACTTCCTAGCCATGTGATCCTGGGCAAGTCACAACCCTGTTTGCCTCAGCTTCCTCATCTACAAAATGAGCTGGAGAAGGAAATGGAAAACCACTCCAATATCTTTGCCAAGAAAACCTGAAATTTGGACATAACCAAAAAAATGCTGAATAATGACAAATTTTTCCCTAAAGGATCTCACTATCTAGAAGAGTAGAGCCTGCATCATATGGCAATCAATCAATAAGCATTTATTAAACACCAGCACCAAACTCTGTACTAGTCACTGGAAATACAAAGATCAAAAACTGCTAGCACCTTCCATCAATGAGTATACATTCTTTCAAAGTAGCTTAGCCAATAAGTGCTAAAAAATAATTCCAGAAGAGGAAAATATTTCTAACTGAGATGATCAGGGAGATCTGAGCTTGACCCCAAAGGACAAGTCAAACTGTGATAGGTGAGGATGGGCCTGAATGGCTTTCCAAGGAGAAAAGGCAGAAAAAAAAAGACTCATATACAAGAAATTACCAAGTAGTTTTGGAGATCACAAAGTCAATTAGCTTGGTTAGAATGGAATATTCATGCAGGGGAGTGTTAGCAGACAAGGTCTGGCCAAGGAGTTTGAATGACCTATATTTAAACCTATTCTGATTAACCTAAAACTATATGAACAGCATATTCAAAAAATACACTTGTCATGCAGGGGCAAAGGAGTCTTCTCAACTTTCTGTATCTTCCTGTCTGCCAGAAAATCTCAGGAGATTCTTTACAACAAGTGGTTATGCACTCATTTCTTCATTTCATATATTGAATTCACATAACACAGATCAGTGGAAAGAGGGCTATACTTGAAAGCCCTGAGGTTGAATCCTGCCTCAGACTAACTGTGATTTAATTTCTCAGAATCTGAATTTTCCTTATCTTCAAAATAGAGAATGACAAAAAAAAAAACCCACAAACATTTAAATATCCGCCAAATTACTGGCACTGTGCTACATATTGGGGATAAAAAGGACAAAAATAAAGCAGTTCCTGCCCTCTAGGGGGGTGCATTCTGTTGGATACCATATGTACTACATATCTCACAAGGTTGTTCCTAACAGAGCACTTTACAAACCTTGAAAGGATACACAAATGTGACATATTATTCAATCAATCAACAGACACTTAGTAAGTGCTTACTCTGCCGGGCACAGTGCTAAGCCCTGGGGAGAAAAAGAAGAACAAAACCAGATTCATCCCTCAAGGAATTTATATTTCTATGAGGAGAAACAACGTACATACAAATATAGGTATCTAAAAGATACATGCAGGGTACATGAACAGTAGCTTAGGGAGCAAGATACTAGCACCTGAGGGGACCAGAAAGTTCTTCTACAGAGTGTGGCTTCATATCTGCTGATTCATCACTAGGATCTTCCTAAATATCTTGATGCCATGGTCTTCTTTAAAGGCATCTCTCTGCTTCTTATTTTACATTACACTCACAGGGAAATGTGGTACCAAGTGGCAAGATTAAAGAGGCAAAAATGTTGCCCTATCAGTCCATGACCAAAATTAATCTCACCCAGTACCTCCATTGATGGACTTTATGAAGGGTTCTCATTCACAGGACACATCACCCCACAACAACCATACAAACATGACAAAAATTCCTTTCCAGTGAACCCATCTTAGGTGTAACAATTTGAAGCCTTTCATTACCACTCATCAAGAAGATACCCTGCAGATCACCAAGGCTTATGTTTAGGTTTTGTAGGCATGCCTGTGTCTGCATCTAGAATGGAAGGAGATGCAGAGGAAAGAATACTAAATGTGCACTCAGAAGAGGTAGGTTCAAGTGCTTCCTCTGATGCTGTGTAATATACAGCAATTGACTAATCTTTCCCGAATCTGTTTCTTTATCTGCAAAATGATAAGATGGCTTTTGAGGTCCTATCCAGCTTCCGATCTATAATCCCATGAACTCTTTCTCTTGACTTCAGCATCGTTCTCCATAAGATGAGGACACTGGACTACATATTCCCTATGATAATTTTCAGCTCTCAATCTATGATCCTTTCATCCTAAGAGATGTCAGTTTCTACTTGCCCTACCATCCATTCCAAACTGGATCCAAGATTACTTTAAGGACATGAGACAGATCTAGTCAGCAAGATTCTACTAATTTCACTTCTTAAAAACCATTCTACTCTCTCCTCAAAAAAGGCTTTAAAATAAAGAATAAATATGACGTTATTACTTGACAATTCTCTTCCAAAGACCAATATTCCTAATTAGTTACAATAGCACTGGACCCAAAGTGGATGCATCTTTACAACTAAATACAACTGAGGATGACCTGGGCAAGATACTCAATCTCTCAGTGCTGCATTCACACTGAATTTTGTTCTACCCAAGAGTAATAGAAGGGATTATATATATATATACATATAGTCTTCTTGTCTGTAACTTTCAGAAGCTCCCAAGTCTTACATCGGTGTCCTTATATCAGTTTGAGTCTGTAACTGAATGACTCTAATAGCTCTGGTTTTGTAAAGAGGGAAATGTAATGACAGTATCATATGTTTGCTTCTCCTAAGATTCCAAAACAGAACCTTGGGAACTTGAGACTACATCCTGATACCAACACTTAGCTTATGACCAAAGTCATGTTGATTAATCTCTCTTCAAATCAGTTTTCTCATTGCTTTGCAATAATCAATTTCTTCTGGGACGTTATAAGGAAAGGACTATATAAATATGTGTTATTTGAAGGAGTTCAGGTTCATGATAACAGTGGTACTAAGAAATTCCAATGAGAAAACTCCTTCCACCAATGTAAATCAACACCTCCTCTGAAACTTACAGTGTTAAACAGCAATAGAAGCACTGAGAGGATAAGTCAGGCTGCCAGTAGGTGTCAAAGCCTGGCCTTGAATCCAGGTCTACCACGTTTGGGGAACTCTTTCTTCTCTATGCCACAGGTGCTGATATAATTATTATGACTAACTATAAATATATTTATTCCTTTCTCATCAGGAAACTCAGAAAAACCACCATCTATTTTTAGAACATTAAAAAGAATACACTATAATCACAGACAATTCAAGATGATTACAACCCTATCATCAGCCCATTTTAACTCTTAAAAACCACATGAATCAGGATGGACCAAAGGTGTAGAGAAGCATATGTCAGATTTTGGTTTTGTGTACTGGTCAGCATCATGGTATCTCCTTATCTTCTTCCTCCTTTTCTGTTTTCTTTTAAATAAATTTTTATTATGAGGGATGACTCACTGCGAGAAGGAAGGATCTAGTAAGAAATGTAGGTAATGAAAAAAACAAAGGATACAAATAAAAATTCTTTTAAAAAAACTGGCCAAAAGAATGTTCATACGTGCACAGTTTGGGACTGGATTTGTGATTTCTTATGGGACTCCCAAGTGAGGAAATTCCCTGCACCAACATAAGTCAGCAACGTCTGTGAAACTTGTATACTGTCTCATATGTATGTATGTATGTGATATATATATATACATATATACATATACGTGAGGAGAGAGTGTTTCTTCTGTTCTAATTACCTAATATGCTGAAAATAAGCTGTTCCAGAAAGTCAAGATCTCAGAAGTTCAAGAAAATCTGCCAATTACAAAACACTGGCAAATTACACACATTTGAGCCCATTTTTCACTTTCCAATTTAATATTTGTAGAAGTCAGTATTACTGAACTTTGAAGAAGGAAGAAACATAAGTGACCACCTAGACCAATCAATGGTCTTTCCAAAAATTACCAATAAATATCACTTTATCTTTGACTGAGAAGTCTTAGTGGAGGAACCTGGGGGAGAATCTCCTGCAAGGCTAGGCCAGGTCATTTCACTTTGGGATAGTTCTGATTGTTAGTGAGTTTTTCCATATAATGGGTCTAAATATGGTTTTGACCTCTGGGACCAATAAAGAAGAACAAGTCAAATCCCTCCTTTTTGTGACAGTTCTGCAAATACTTGAAGAAATATATCTGTTTTTCTTACCTCCAGGTGATAAATATCCCCATTTCCTTTAAACAGTTCTCAAACAGCATGATTTCAAGGCCCTTCACCATCCTGGTGGTGATATCCAACTTAATAATGTCATCCCTAAACTGTTACACCCAACACTGAACATAGTACTCCAGATGAACAATGTAGATTAAAGGGTTTGGAATCCTAGACTGAATTTCTTAATATTTCCATAATTGTATTTCAATATACTGTAATCAATTTCCTTTGTAATCCTTTGTATTTTATTTTATTCATTTAAATACATTATTCTGTGACACAGTCCATGGGCTTCACTAGGCTGCCACGGGGGACCCATTACTATGAAGAATTATCACTTTTGTGCTCATGCAGCCTAAAATGGAAAATAGGATCATAGATTTAGAGTTGGGAAAAGACCTTAGAAGCCTTCTCATCAACTTGGCATTTTAGCAGAAATCCAAACTACTAACAGTCATATTAATAGTCATTGTAAAAGGGAGAGTCTTGAAGGAAAATAGATATTCCAAGAGGTTGAGGTAAGGAGGAAGTACATTCCAGGCCTGGGAGACAGCCAAAACAAAGACCCAGAGTCATATCTGAGGGAAAGCAAGGTCACAGTTTGGCTAGATTATAGAGTGCATGGAAGGGAGTAATACATAATAAAACTTGAAAGATATGGTAGAGTCAGGTTTTAAAGGACTTTAAATGCCAAACAAAGCACATTATGCAATATGATATTACATCATATCAGGTATTAAATTTTATTATCTTATATTATAAGTGTTGTTCAGTCATGTCCTCTCCCCATTTGGGGTTTTCTTGGCAAAGATACTGAAGTGATCTGGCATTTCCATCTCTACATCATTTTACAAATGAGGAAATCAAGACAACAAGGTTAAGTCACTTGCCCAGAGTCACACAGCTTATAAGTGTCAAATGCCAGATTTGAACTCAGGAAGATGAGTCTTCCTGATCCTCGACCTGGGACTCTATCCACTGTGCCACATTATATTATGGTGGTTATTGAATACAATAGGGAGTCACTAAATTTTATCAGATAGGAAAGAATACCTTTTTAACAATCCCTTTGGCAGCTATGTGGAGGATGGATTAGAATGAATAGAGAAAGAAAAAACAGAGACCGATTCATAAGCTACTACAACAGTTCAGATGAGAAACAATGACTGAAGAGATATGTGTCTCAGCTCCTGAGTCTTCTCTTCTCCACACTAAAAATACTTCCATAGTACAGCAAAAGAAAATGTTTTGCCCGAAATATATTTCAACAACTTAAATAGATTTTGCCCACCTAAATGGATCATTTTGTCCCTATAGCAAAGTGTTTTGGGGTTTTATGTGTGTGTGTGGAGGTCTTATGCCATTTCTCTAACATGACACAAGCTGGATCTTTTTTTAATGAAATTTCATTAGTTTTTTTTTCTTTTTTTCCCCAAGACTGGGTCTCCATCACTCACCCAGACTGTAAGTGCAGTGGTCATTTAGGGGCCTGATATCACTACTAACCAACATGCCTCATAATTTCTAAAGTGAGCCAGTTTGACTAAGCCTAGATAAACTGATGGCCTCTCTCTTAAAGGGAACTCACCATAGTGACACTACGCAGTGGGGACTCATTTGGTTATTTTCAAAAAGTTCTCAAAATAAGTATTATAAATGACATAGATATTCTCTCCATCTGTGAGTGGATCACAGATCCACTTACATTTTCATACCTTCTCATACTACATAATCCTTATCTATGAGCTCCCACAAACTCTCCACAGAAAGTTTTTCTACCCAACATGTCGTGGTCCTTCCTTTAGGCATTTTAATATTTCATGTCTATTAGCGTAGCATGAAATAAGCAATCAGATGAATGTGTAAAGGTTAAAAATAAACAAAGGCCATTGGAAATCTCTTTATCTCCCACCCACTATCTAAAAACAGATAATAGACATCTGCTTGCTTAATGAGTATCTGACAGATGAATCAGCTACTGACCCAGTTTTCATAATCATTTTCATTATAAACTAAATTCTATTTACAATGAATTTCCTATTAACATTTTCAACAAAGATGACATCTTTTTCATCATACACTAACCCTAATGATCATGAAGGCTCCCAGGCCTACATCAAACATAGCCCCTAGCTATGGAAAAGGATGAGAAGCTCACATAACCTATTATCACTCCCACTGAACTCAGCACATTTCAGGAATTTACATAAATCCCAACCAAGATAGTCAAGACCAACTTCAGCAAAAAGTAATTCTTTTGCAGAACTTGATTCCAAGGTGAATTTCATCACTGGTGGGTATAGGGCAAAGAACCTGCTACATTTGGAGTCAGAAGAATCCCAGGCTTAAAAATCCACCTCTAATGTTTATGAGAGACTTACCTCTCCTGAGGAAGAGGATGATAATGTACATATCAGTATTTTATCTCCACTTTTTTTTACCATTTTTATTTTTTAAAAAAGACAAAAAATGTTATAATTAGAAAGAACTTGAGTGATCAGAGTCTATATTTTCCTTTTTTACAAATGGGGAGAAAGAGGTACAAAGAGATCAACTGATTTTCCTAATATCATGAGTAGAATAGAAAGAACACAAAATTGGCAAAAAGACTACTGAACAACCAAATTGGTGCCCAGTGAAGAAGTAGATGGAGGAGGAGGAGGAGGAGGAGGGGGAGGAGGAAGAAGGGGAGGAGGGGGAGGAGGAAGGGGAGGAGGGGGAGGAGGAGAGGGAGAAGGAGGAGGAGGAAGAGGGGGAGGAGAAGGGATATCATTTATATAGTGCTTATTATGTGTCAGGCACTGTGCTAAGGGCTTTAGAACTATTATGTCACTGGTCCTCTGTAATGGGAATGCAAATTTGGAAGATCTTCCCTGCCCCTAGGCTAAAATGCACCTGAAGCCTGGGGTGGGAGGCTTGTTTTTCAGTAGATACTTCTTGATTGGCCAGTGAGTCAATAAGGTTGTTACATTTTCTGAGCCAGGAGAAGGCTATATAAGCCCTGATGTGTAGCTTTGTTTTGGGACTCACTTTGAGAAGTGTTCTGTGATTTGATCTGAATTCTGGGAAGCCGTTGTTGAGAGTCCCCCGGCTTTGAAAAACCCAGATATGGAAACCCAGATGTTGACTGGGTATGGATGTAATGGTTGGACAGTTTGGAAATCTGTCTACTTGATCTGTTTCTGTCTTGATAATTCTGCCTGTATGCTTTGAAGTTCGGGGTGCTGACCTTTTTCCCCTGAACAAGGTAAACGATATATGTCTGACTGATTAAAGTAAGCTTGTTAACCCATTTTGAGTTGCTTTCCTTTATCAAAGCAGATCCAAGAACCTGTGTGAGCAGGCACCCTGGGGACACTGGGGTGCTTGCCACTACATCCTCACAACAATTTTGATAGTATTATCTCCATTTTACAGGTGAAGAAACCAAGGCAAAGACAGGTTAACTAATTTGCCCACTATCACACAATACCACTCTGAGGCCATATTTGAAGTCAGGTCTTCCAGACTCCAGGCCTGGAGCTCCATCCATTGTGCCACAAAGCCTTGTATTTGTAAAATGGGGAGTTCTTTACCTCCCATTCAGAGAGGCTTTCTGCAGCCCTCTGACTTTCTCAAACTGAAAAAGGAAAAGGACAAACACTAACAAGGTTATTTTCTCCTAGACAGAGAATGTTTAGTTTATAATGAAAATGATTATGAAAACTGAAGGACATTAGTAACTCTCCACAAAATATACTCAAGTACATCAGAAATCTCACCATGTACAGACAGTACCAACAGTACCCCCTCAAAAAAGTGGGGGAGTAGAGAATGGAGAACCTTATAAATTACAACTTTTATATAAATCCTGATGTAATTCCATAGAGTGATATAGAAATCCTGCAGCCAACCTCTGATTTCCCCTGGGTTAAATCAACATGGATCTCCTCTAACTCAGGGCACTAAAGAGCTCAAAAGAAACTTAATCATCTTCTAACTCCATAAAAAAACATATAAGCCTCAAGACAAGTTTGTTTTAATCCTGAATCCCCACATTGAAGGAGCCTGGCTAACCTAAAAAGAATATCACTACCTCTGTGATCCAGTAAAATATTTTCATTTCTGTAAGACCAACCTGGATAGAAACCAATAAGTGGGGAAGAAAAAAATAGGTCCTGTGTCCAAAATCCCATTTCCAGAAGACAAAGAAGAGATGTGTGTATTGGATACCCTAGTCCAGGGATGGAGAACCTGTGGCCTCAAGACCCTAAGTCTTCAAATGTGGCCCTTTGAATCCAAACTTCACAGAATTAATCTCCCTAATAAAAGGATTTGTTCTGCAAAAGTTGGCCTCAGTGAAAAGGCTTCACTTGAAGACCTAGGGGGCTACAAGTGACCTTGAGGCCACAGGTTTCCCACCACTGCCCTAGTCAAATGTAAGGTCCCACAGTATATGGACTCTCTCTCTCTGTCTCTCTCTCTCTCTGTCTCTCTGTCTCTCTGTCTCTCTCTCTCTCTCTCTGTCTCTCTCTCTCTCTCTCTCTCTCTCTCTCTCTCTCTCTCTCTCTCTCTGTCTCTCTCTCTGTCTGTCTCTGTCTCTCTCCCCCCTTCCTTTTCTCCCTCCATCCCTCCTCTCCTCAACATCTAGCAATAGCATATTCATAGGAAATTTTTATACATTTTTATCAATTGAATCAAAAATCAATAGTCAGGCCCCCATCAGGGTAGAAAAGAAGGAAGACTCCTCCGACTTCTTTTTAAAGCAGATCATAGAGTAGGAGGGGTGGTTTGCACAGCAACTGGTGCTCCGGCGTCCACCACTGTTAGCTCCTGATTTCCCACAGGCCAATAGAAGAGCCTCCCTTCAAAAGAATAAACAACAGATGGTGACGTGCCTGTCTCTCCTCCCTCCCTGGCCCCCATCAGGGAGGGCAGATGTTAAATCCAAAAGTTTTCCTGTTCTTTAAAGTTTGTTTACATTTCTGTTTAATTAGTACTGATTCTAGCTTAGATAAAGAATTCAATCATAACTGCTTCTGTTTTACTTCGTTATTTATGAACAGGGAGTTACAAAAGAGACAAGGGTAGCAGATGGGTGAGATGAGAGTGGGGTGGGGAGGGAGGGGATGGGACACAGAGTATGAATCCTCTCTGTCTGAATAGTTGGGATGTAGCTGGGGGCTCTGGAGCTAAATGAGAACCAATCTCTTGAGCCATATGAAAGACCAATCACAAAAGATAGATACAAATTAGAATTTCTTCTCCCTCTCCCTCTCTCTCTCTCTCTTTGTCCTTCTCTCTGTCTCTCCCTCTCTGTCTCTGTCTGTCTGTCTGTCTCTGTCTCTCTCTCTCTCTCTCTCTCTCTCTCTGTCTCTCTCTCTCTCTCTCTCTCTCTCTCTCTCTCTCTCTCTCTCTCTCTCTCTCTCTCTCTCTCTCTCTCTCTCTCTCTCTCTCTCTCTCTCTCTCTCTCTCTCTCTCTCTCTCTCTCTCTCTCTCTCTCTCTCTCTCTCTCTCTCACACACACACACACACACACACACACATCTAGCACTCAGCACAGAACTGGCATATAGTAGGCATTTAATCAGTGTCTATTAATGATAGAAGCTTCAAAGCAGTGCAAAAGAAGCATGATTCTGGGTCCCATCCTCCCTTCTTTAAAAACATTAGCTCAGAATAGCACAGACTTCGGGATAGGGGCTGGGATATAGCTCAGTCATATTACTTTCCCCTTGGTTCTAAACCATGCACACAAAGAGAAATCATTTTTGGAGGCTAGGCTGAGGACAGTGATTAGATATTAGGTAACATCTGGTGGGAATACAAGACCAGTGGTTAGAAAATGTTTTCTAAAAGTTAGAGTTAAGAAGGAAATTCGATTCCTGCCCCTTCCTCCTGTTGCTCAGCAGGTGAACTTTCCATTTTTCTTTAAGTAGACAGTCCCCTTACAGTTGCACAGTTACATGCATCTCTCAGGTGACTATGGCTTTGATCGAAGTTTCTTTGTGTCCTACTCTCTTGGCCCCACAGAGGGCACCTTCCTTTTGAAAAGGAGAATGTTCTCATTGGAAATAATTAGTGTTTCTAGCATCTTTGTCTTAATTTTTTTCTGTAGAAGGCTCTTAAATCCTTCAAAAGCACCTACAGTAAACTGGGACACTTAATCCCAGGTATACCATCCATAATTCAGGGCCTTGTGATTTCATGCTATCAAAAGTCTTCTTACTGCTCTCCTGGACATTATAATTATGAAACATTCAACTCCTAAAACACTTTAAACATGGCTCTCCCCTGAACTGAGCCTCAATGGGATACAGGGAATCCAAGAAGAGATCCTTGAGTCGAAACTTGGAAGGGAAAGAAAGGAAGCAAAAGAAAACCTGAAAGGCAAAGATGAGAGATAGATACATTGCAAGGGTTTGAATTCAGACAAGCAGGAGACAGAACCACAAGTCCGGTGAACAAGTTAGACCTATATTTTTACTAAAAAGAAGAATCGGTCAAGAAAATTACATGAAAAAAAATGTTGCAAAGATAAATTGCAGTAAGACTGTGTAGGTCTATAACCAAAATACTAGGCTGAGTTGTCTGTATTTTATCTTATAATAAACAGAGCAACTGAAGCTTTTTGAACAGAAGGGTAAGCTGGTCAAGCCTATGCATTACGAAGATTGGTTTGGTAATGGTAAAAGGGTAGACACTGGAAGCAGAGAAACCAATTAGGGAGTACTACAGCATCCAATAACAATCATGTTATATATGATACATGACACATAATATACATGATATATACCCAAAACACATACAAAAAACAAAAGCTAACATTATTTGTTATGAGGAAACACTAAAAATGTTCCCATTACATACCAGAGTAAAGTAAACACGCTTCTCTCTCTATGATTATTTGACATCATTCTAGAAAAAGTAACAATAATAAGACAAGAGGAAGAAATTAAAGGCATAGCACTGGCAAAGAGGAGATGAAATAAGGGAATAAGAATTTATATAGTACCTACTATGTGTCGGTCACTGTGCTAAGCACTTTTTAGAGATATTAATCTCATTTTATCCTCACAACAACTCTCCAAGTTGGGTGCTATTATTATTTTCATCTTACAGGTGGGCAAAGTAAGGGAAACAGAAGTTAAGTGACTTTGCCTGGGATCACACAATTAGTCATTTTCTGAAACTCAATTTGAGCTCAAGTCTCCCAAGTTCCAGGCCCAGTACTCTATCCACTTCACCATCTGCTGCCACTGTCATCAGTATTTACAAACAACATGTAGCGTATCTAGAAGGCATCAGAGAATCATTATAGAAACTAATTGAGAAAACAAATTGCTTTAGTAGAGACACAAAATAGACCTACAGTACTCAATACTTCTATACAAAAAAGAACAAAATGTATGAAGAAATAATAGAAAGTAAAATCTAATTTATAAAAACTATAAGTTCATAATTTATCTGGGAATCATTCTACCAAGCATGCCCAAGATTTAAACAAATGGATATGTGTAATATGCCTTAAATAATCATATAATTAGAGGGATATGTGTTGCTCATTGTGCAGCATGCCAATATAATAAATCTGATGATAATACCAGAATTAATTTATAGATTTACTCCTATACCAATCAAAATAGTAAGGGAATACCTTGCAAACCTGGAAAAATATAACAAAATTTACTCATAGGAACAAAGGTCTAGCATCTCGAGGCAAATAATGAAGTAAATAGAATCATTTTCACATCTCAAATTATATTATAAAGCAGGACTAATTTTTAAAAAGAAAAAATAAATCAATAGAAAATACTAGAAATAGTAGAAGCAGAAGCAATAATTAAATTCTATCATGCAATGTTTGAAAAACCTGAAAACATTAATTACTTGGAGGGGGAGGTCAGAACTTCCTATTTAATAGTAATTGGCGAGGGAAATTGAAAGTAATCTGTCAATGAAATGTGCTTACATCAGCATCTTATGATGATTACAATAAATTATAAATGAATAGTCAATTTAAGAATAAAGGTACAACGTAAAAAAGTAGAAATGGATTGAATTATCTTTTCTTAACTATGGTTATGGGGAGAAATTAGAGTCTGAATTCCTTGAAAGTCAGAAGTATCTTACTTTCATATTTGTGTATCTAGCATTTAGCACAGAATCTAGTATATATGTGCTAACAAAACATATTTTCATTCATTCATTCCACTCTTCAATCTATCCATTCATCAAATAAATACCAGAGCTCACAAAAGACAATATAGATCATTGCAATTACATGAACTCAAAAACTTGCAGGTACAAAATTAATATGGCTAGGGAAAGGCAAATTATTACTTGGATAAATTGTATATCCAATACATTTGATAAAGACCTGATATGTCAAGTACTGTGCCACATGCTAGAACAGAAAGAGAAAAATCAAATGCTGCTTTTAAAATAAAGGAAAATGGCCATCTACATTTCATAATGGCATTTGAGCATAAGGTATCAAGGGAACTTTAAGGCATCTAATATTTTCCTTTTTATTAAAAGACCTGGCCAAATTTATCAATTGTTACATCCAACCATCTAAATCAGACCACCAAGTTTAATCCTTGGTTCTATGCCTCTATCTAAACATAAGAGGGGGAAAAGGGAACAGGTACATTCAGTCAATCTTATTTTCTATTTGCCCTTCTTAAATGTCAATGATACTCACTAAATAATTTGAGTTCTGCTAAGCAACACAAATCTCAAGGACTTGGGGCTCATAACATGCACCCAATTTCCCAAAGAACCACACAGAGAAAGTGACAGACCCATAATTATACTAACAAATAAAACAGCAGGCTTCGTGCTATTTTAAACCCTCCCCTTGTTTCTGGGGGGAAAGGAGCGGTCCTTTAATAATAGACTTCAGTCTCCTATATAAAGGATGTTCAAATGAAAAGCTAGCTTCCCTTTACAAGCACACAGTCAACTTTACCTATTTTTAATCTTATTTAAAGTTTTATTGTGCTCAGAACCATTGTTCATCAAGGATCCAAAAACAAAGAGGCTATAACCTTTGAGCTGGTCCAGACTAGAAATACAACAATGGATGAAATCTAGCCTTAAGAAAAAAGCTGCTGAACACAGATATGTTTATGTCCAATTAGTTTTTTAATAACCTATACCTTGAAACAAAACCATAAAAATTTGACTATTAAAAAATAGAAAAGCAAACTATTTTGAGGGTGGGTAAGGGAAGCATTGGTTAGTCTGATCATTAAAAATTGCTCAAAACATGAAAATAAGGTGACACTGGAAGATGAAGCTATAAAAATGATAAATAAATCTGAAAAATTATGAGTATATCTGCAAATTAATGAAAAAATGACTTGTTTATATTAAGAGAGGCATAGGATCTATATGCCAGGGGTACATAAATGGTCAATATTTGGCAACAAATAAAATTTCAATTTTTTTAACTCTATATGAGTTGGGGGAGTGAATGAAGAAGTTAGAAAGAACATGTTAAAAGCATTCCCCCATGATGTTACCACTACTGCTGAAAAACAGTCTGAACAATCCTGTCTACGGAGGTATAGATAGAAAAGTTTCTCTAGACAATGAGCAGTTGATCAGTGGACCAAATGAGTGAGGATAAGAGTAGAGACATGAGGTCCTAATGAGATATTATCATAGAACACTTAACAAAGCTTAAAGTACTATAAAAAGTATCCCAAAAGTCTATGTGCCATTTTAAGCAGAAGCTATACTTGGACTTTGGTGAGGTCATTTATAAATGCTAACTAGCAATGTTATTATCATCTCCATCATCAACAGGGTAATCTTTATGTACCATGTGCATCGATGCATACTCCTTTCTCTAGAATCCCAGGTACTGTGCCCAGAGCTGGTTTTGCCTAGGTAAGTCTCATTGTTTCCATTATTCAGAAAGACCCAATACACCAATTATCCATCATTTGCCAGAGAGATTTCTACATCTAGAGTTGGAAAGGATCTCAGAGACCATCTATTCAACCTGCTCTGATTGTAAAGAATTTTTCATTCTTCAGATGTGAACAAATGCTTAATGTATGCTTACTCAGTCATTCTGACACTCTATAAAATGTCAGAGTTAACTGGAAGAGATTTAAATATATAAAGAAAACTAAGCCAAAATACCTTGGTCTTTTCTAAAGATACAGTAAAAGAAAGTTAATAAATACAAGAATTTGAAAAGAAGGAGGGTTATTTATATTAAAGGAAAGGGGGAAGGAAAGGGGCAGAAGATGGGAGGAATTATAACCAAATAAAAGGAAACCAAAGAAATTAATAATTTAAGCAAAACTCTAAAAGTAGGTGAAAGATAAGTATGTGTAAAAAGAAGGGGAAAGCTACTGCAAAGAGATTAGCCTCAAGGTATCCTTTGACCCAGGATTGCTTCTGTTGGTCAAAGATTTCAAGGAAATCAATGAGAAAAAGAAAGGGCCAGTATACACCAAAATACATGTATATAAAATACATATCTCAAAAGTTTTAATGAGAAAGCTTATATTTGCACTAAAGCTTTTGGGACAACCTGTAATTATAAGAACAATTTTTGGTGACAAAAAAAACTAGAAACAAAGTAGATGGATGGCCGTCAATTAGGCAAAGTCTAAATAAATTATGCTATGTGAATGTAATGGAATATCAATGTGCTGTAAGAATCAATGATCATGATGAATACAGAAAAGCATGTACAGACTTACAGAAAGTGGTGCAAATTGAAGTAAGCAGAACCAGGGAAACAATATAGACAATGGCTGTTACTGTTGTTGAATCATTTTAATTATGTCTGATTCTTCACAGTTCCATTTAGAGTTTTCTTGGCAAAAATACTGGAGTGGTTTACCATTTTCTTTTCCAGCACATTTTACAAATGAGGAAAGTAAGGCAAGGTTAAGTGACTGGCTCAGAGTCACAGAGCTAGCTACTAAGTATCTGAACTCAGAAAGATGAGTCTTCCTTACTCCACTGTACCACCTAGGTGCACAAAATAAGTGAATGAAAGTGAGGCAACTAGATAGAGCAGCAGATAGCCAGAACTAAGTTCAAATTTGGCCTTAGACACTTACTATTGTGTGACCTTGGGCAAGTCAGTTTTCCTCTGTTTGCCTCAGTTTCCTCATCTGTTCAAATGGAGCTAATAATCACACCTACCTCCCAGGGTTGTTGTGAGGATCAAATGAGATAATGTTTGTGAGGCACTTGGCACACAGTAAAAGCAATGTAAATGTCATTATAACCACCAAGCTGGATCTCAGAGAAGAGATACATGAAAGCACTTCCTCCAACCCTTCCCTTCTACTTCTAGATGTGCGGTAATACGAGTGTGGAAAACTATAAAATAACAGACTTTTTTGACATGTTAGTTTTGCTGAACAATCGCTTTTCCTCTTTTTAAAAAAATGCTTTGCAATAAGGACTTGTTCTCTGGGATGGAGAAGGGGAATGATGAACTGAGATGTGCAGGTGTTGTATGAATAAAAGTTATTAACAAGAAAAATAATTGCAAAAAGAAAATTTAAATAAGTTATCAGACCCCAACTTAGGTCTGACTGGACTGTCTAAAAAAGGAAGTGTTACACAGAGTCACAGGATATTTCAGTTCTGAACCCACATGACCATATATAGTCCAACTCAGAAAAAGAAAAAAAACTCCATTCACATACTCTGACCATCCAGTCTCTGTTTGAGAGCCTCCAAGGAGTAAAAACCTAGCACTTTTCAAGGCAGCCCATCCTTTCTTATCCTCATTTTTAAGATTTTCCTAAGTTTACCTCTTTAGTATTTCCACCCATTAAGCATCTTCCCCTTCAAGCCAAAGAGAAAAAGCTCAGTACTTCTTCCACATAAAAGCCTTTAAACAACTGAAGATACCTAACACGTCCTCCTGTCTTTCTTCCGCAAGCTAAGCATTACCATTTACTTTGAACAATACCTAGACAGCAAAAATGCAAGACCCTTTACCATTCAGGTCTAGATTCAGTCTAGTTTTTCAATGTCTTTCCTAAAACAGGGTGCCCAGAACACAACAAAACAGTCCAGACATGTTCTGCCCAAGGAAGATTATATCAGGACTAACACCTCTTATTTATGCCAGAAACCTATATGTTTCAATATAGCTCAAGATTATAAAAGGTTTTTTTTTGGCTGCCTATCCAACATGCATGTAGGGTTAACTCATATCCAGCTGGTGGTCCACTAAAATCCCCAGATCTTTTTCAAAACTACTATGTGCTTATGATTTCCCTACCTTAAGCTCGTGAAGTCATTGCTTGAAACCAAAGAGTAAGACTTTACATTTAGGCTTATTAAATTCAGCTTGATTAGATTTGGCCAATTCATTTGTTTTGAGATCCCTAGTCTATAATCCACTTTCTGATTTCCTTCCAGCCAAGTCATCAGAAGATTTAATTTCATTGGTTAGGTGATCAGTTAAAGTTAGAAAAATCTCTAACTTCAAAATGACTCTGGGCTAGTCATTTAAGCTAAATTTGTAGCAGCTAGGGGACACAGTGGTTAGAAGACAGGACCTGGAGCCAGGAAGTCAGTTCAAATTCATCCTTAGGTACTTACCAGATGTTTGACCCTGGGCAAGTCACTTAGCCTGTCTTTCTCAGTTTCCCCAACAGTAAAATGAGGATAATAAGAGCACTAATTTCACAGGATTATAATCAAATGAGGTATTTGTAGAGAACTTAACACAGTAGGTACTGAATAAATGTTTATTTCTTTTCTCCCTCCTTTTTATACAGGGGGTCTCAAAAAAAATCTTAATGCAATTTTAAGCTACTAAAGCTCAAAACTGCACTAATTTTTTTATATCCTGTATGTGTTGTCTCCCCTATTAGAATGTGAATAGTATTCTCAGAATAACCTGTAAAGTAGGTGCTATTATTATCCTTATTTTACAGAAAAGGAAACTGAGCTTGAGAGATATAAAGGGACTTGGCTAGAGTCACACAGCTAGCAAATGTCTGAGGAAGAATCTGAACTCAGGGCTTCATGACTCCAAGTCTTGATGTCTAGCAACTATGCAACCTAGCTGAAGAAACTGTTTTTCTAATTATATCCCCAGTACTCAGCACAATGCTTCATATATATTAAGCATTTATTAAACGCTTTTTTATTAACTTATACTCTAAAAATAATTTCCCTGCTTTCACCATCAGTTGCTTCCCCTTCCCCAAAATAAAAATCTCTCCCACTATGTCTTAGAAACTAAAAATAAAGAATAAGTTACATATTTCACTGTCTCAAAACTCAGGATTTTATATAATCAGAATGGCATTTATGAGCTCAAATATAAGTACTTGTAATAAGTAATTGTAGAATTTCACAGAATTTTAGAGTTGGAAGAGATCTTTGAGATCTCATATAATTTCAGAAAGGTGGTTGCAGTATTAGTAGCAAAATTATTCTGCTTTTATTTTTTTCATCCTGTGCTGTCCCATGTTATACAAAAAAGACAAATCCCACATCATGAGATACCCACTATTCATTACAATCTTCAGAGACAAAAGCCAAATTCCTCCCAAACCTCAGCTAGCCAATGAAAAAACTGAAGCCCAAAGAGGAGCTGAAATTTGCCCAAGGTCTAACAGCTAATTAACGAAAGAGCCAGCATGAGAGCTGGATTTGGAATCCCTTGGTCCAAGTCCTGGCAGGAGATAAGACTTAGTAAAAACAAAGCCTTTTCTGACATTAAAGTCAGAAGACCCAGGTTCAAATATTACCTCTGATATATTTACATGACCTTAGGCAAGTGACTTCATGTCACAGCATGAAGGGATGTTGGGAAAGATCAGACCTTCTGGTATGGTGGACTTGATGGAAGTGCAGATATGTCAGAAGAGATACCCCAAGTCAACAAACAATAAGCTCTGGGTTCAGCTGTGTCTGCAGCAGCCTCAGCATTGGGAGTTTTTACCCCATAGATGATGTTGGGGGGCTAATGAAGTAAAGATTGCAGGTCACTCTGCTGGTGCTGGACGTAAAGCCCAGGCAAACTAACCAGATACAGCCCCAGGCTGAAGCTGCAGGCAGAAAAGAACAAGAACACACTGGTGAGTGTGGTGGCAGAAGGTCAGGGCCCCCCTTACTGGTTGTGGTCACTAACAGGAGAGCTGAGTCCCTGGTTTCACTTCCAGAATAGAGAGGCAAGCTGATGCTTGTAGTTCCCCAAAGGACCAGAGAGAGCAGGAGTATTTGTTGTGGCAGAGGGTCCTCCTTAGGGATTAGGGGCTGGGAGAAATACCTGAGATCACTTATAAACCAAGGTGTAAACCAGGAAAGCAGTGGCCACCCTAGCCTTTGATTAGAGAACATCAGAAAAATCAAGAGGTCAAAGATGCCCAGGTAGAGATCAGAAAACAATGGCACAAAAAACCTGAAGCCTGAGACATTATCCTCCACACCCTAGGAGCAGAAATCAACTTTAACACAAAGTTAACAGTCAAGAAATAGGTTATTAAAAATTAATTTTAAAAAGAGAGAGACTAAAGAACTAGAGTGAATTTGTTATGCATCAATTGTGTAATAAAAAAGTAGGGGTAGCAAACATGATCTCAGACAAAATTAAAGTTAAAATAGATTTAATTAAAAGAGATAAGCAGATAAAGTACATTACGTTCAAAGACAAAGATAATGAAATAATTAACATCAATACTAAACATATATGCACTAAATGCTATAGCATTAAAATTTATAAAGGAAAGTGTAAATGAACTACAGGTTGAAATAGATAATAAAATTATAATATTGGGGGACTTAAACCTTCCCCTCTCCGAACTAGGTAAATCTAACCAAAAAATTAATAAGAAAGAAGTCAAGGCAATTAATAGAATCTCATATAAACTAGATATGATAGACACATGGAGAGAACTGAGTGGGAATAGAAAAGAATATGCCTTTTTCTCAGCAGTACATAATACTTTTAGAAAAACTGACCATATATTAGTCCATAAAACTTTACAGATAAATACGATCCTGGGGAAGGGGAAGGGGAGGGCGGGGGGAGAAAATTTAAAACTTATGGAAGTGAATGTTGAAAACTAAAAATAAATTAATTAACTTTTAAAAGTGGGAAAAAAAAGTTGAAAGCACACATATAAATGGATTTTTTTCTTAAAATCATAAGCTGCATCCACCTACAAACCATCAGGAAGCACTGTCTAAAATGGGGATAAGCTAGAAGCATTCCCAATAAAATCAGGGGTGGAACAAGATTGCCCATTATCACCAATAATGTTCAATATTGAACTAAAATGCTAGCATAGTAATATCAGAAGAAAAAAAATTAAAGGAATCAGAATAGTCAATGAGGTAATAAAACTGTCTCTTTGTGCAGCTGATATTGTGTATACTTAGAAAATACTAGAGATTCAACTAAAAAGCTAGTTGAAATGATCAATAATTTTAGTACTTTAGCAAGATATAAAACAAACTCACATAAATCATCAGTATTTCTATATATCCCCAACACAGTCCTGTAAGAAGAAAGAGTAAAAGACAATTCATTTAAAATAACCGTAGACAATATAAAGTACCTGGAGGCATATCTGTCAAGACAAACCCAGGAACTATATGAACATAACTGTAAAACACTTTTTATACAAATGAAGTAAAATGGAAATAATTGGAGAAATATTAATTGTTAATGGATAGGTCGAGCCAATATTTAAAAAATTAAAATCCTACCTAAATTAATCTAATTATTCATGCCATCCCAATTAAATTATCAAAAAATTATTTTACTGAGCTAGAAAAAAATAGCAAAATTCATCTGGAAGAAGAAAAGATCAAGGATATCAAAGGCATTGCTGGAAAAATATAAAGGAAGGAGATCTAAGAGTGCCAGTTTTTAAACTGTATAATTTAATCATATGGTATCAGTTAACAAAACTATCTGGTACTGGCTAAGAAACAGTGGCGCATCAGTGGGAAAGAGTAGATACACAATACACAGGAGTAAATCATTATAGTAACCTAGTGTTTGATCAATGTAAAGATTTAAGCTTTTGGGATAATAATTCACTTTCATAAAAATTTTGGAGAGAAACAGCTTAGAACTCAAATATAACAAAAATAATTTTAAATAATAAAAATAAAAATAAAATTTTATTGAAATATTTAGTTTTGACATGGCCTAAATTTCTCCTACTTCCTCTTCTTCTCCTTTTTTCCAAAGAGCCATCTTTAATAATAAGTAATTTCCAAAAAAAAGAGGAAGAAGAAAACAAAATCAGCAAAACTGATCAATTTGTTAAAAAAAATTATATGTAATATTCTATTCTCAGTGCTTTATACTCACCCCCAACTTACACAAAACAGCAAAGGCAAGTGTTTCTGTTCTTTATAATTTTAAAATTTCTTTTCAGTTGTTTTGTGGTTGTTCTTTACATTTGCATTGCTGTAACCATCCTATACGTTGTTTTCATGACTGCTTACTTCACCTTGTATCAGTTCATATAAATCTTCCTATGATTCTCCGTACACATCATATTCATAGTTTCTTATAGTTATCCCATTCAGGAACTGCAATTTGTTTGAACATTTCCAATCAATGGATATCTACTTTCTTTCCAGATCTTTGCTTTCACAAAAAGCAATGTTGTAAGTATTTTGTTATATATGGGGCTTTTTATCATGCACTTCTTCCTGGGATGGGGGGCAGTCTATGACTATCAGTGCAATCTCTAATTCAAAAGGTATAGAAATGCTAGTCATTTTATTGACAAAAATTAAAATTGCTTTCCAGAAAGTAATTTTACAAATTCTCGGCTCCACCAGCAATGCATTAGTGTACCTTTCTTTCCCTAGCCCTTATTCACTTGATCCTATGATTCTTGCTAGATCTGTGATCCTGGGACTATTTACTCATCCTCTCTGAGTCACTATTTACTTGTCAGCAAAATGATGTTAGTTTGGCTAAAATGGCTTCTTTTTATGTTCTAGAACAATGATCTTATGATTCTTAGAGTTCTGGGATGATAAGCAATTTACTTAACTTCTCTAAGACTCAGTTTTCTCACGTGTAAATGCGGAGGTTAGACTAGATTAAACAACCCCAAAAGTCCCTGTTATTTCTGCATCCAAGATCTTAATAATCTCCCTGAATCTCAATCTCCTCTATAAAATGAGAAGCAAAGACTTACTAATGTGTAAGAGCCCTACCCTTTGTGACATTCTATGATCTATCTATTCATCAAAATCCTATGTGTTCTAATCTGATAGTCTTCCTTCTCCATCATCATCACATGTATTCTACATATAAATGGCTAAGGGCTTCAATGTCATTTAAAGACTTGGTTTCAAGTCCCACTGCTCATACATACTGGATGAGTGACTCTGAACACATCAATGTTTCCATCAATGTCCCAGATAACTCTAAAACAAAAAAGTTACAGATATGGTGATAGAGGGAGTTTCGTCACCAGGGAGTTCTGAATACTAGTGAAATCAGAGATCCAGGAAAAAATAAACTAAAATTTAAGGTCCTAGAGGGTAGCATCTATTTCTATTTTAATTCTTTCAATCTTCAGTGCCAACACAGTCTTGTACACAACTGTCATTTAATGAATTTTGAAATCAGTTTGCTGACTTCAATTTATTGAATTTAAAGCATATCCTCCTAAAATATAAGAAGTATATTTATAACTAGAATTAGAAACTATTTTTTTAAGCAATCGGGGTTAAGTAACTTGCTCAAGGTTACACGGCCAGTTATTTCTGGGTGTGGTGCTAAGTATCTGCACCCATATTTGATCCCCAGGTCATCCCGACACTGGAGCCGGTGCTCTTACTCGATGAGCTACCTGGCTGCCCTAGAAACTATTTTAGAATAACAATATATCCTGCTACTAAATTATAGTAATAAATGGCATTTAGCAACTGCTTCATGGTTCATCAAGTTCTTTATATACATGGTCTTATATGATTCTGAGAGAGAAGTGCTATTTTCTCTGTTTTACAGATAAGGAAACTGAAGCTCAGAGGGAATAAATGCCATGCATAGAATCACCCTGTTAGTAAGTGTCTTAAAGGTGATTCCAGTTAAGGTCTTTCTAGACCCAAGTCCAACACTCTATCTACTACCTGAAAGATTTTCTCTGGCTGTATCTCACACTTAAAATACTCTCCCTTCTCTTCTCTGACTATTGATCTCCCTGGCTTTCAGATCAACTAAAATGCCACTTCCTACAGGGAACCTTCTCTAGTCTCTCTTCATTTCAGTGCTTTTTCTCTGTTAATTATTACCTGTTTGTCCAATATATAGCTTGTTTTGCATATATTTGTTTTCATGTTACCTACTTCATTGAATTATAAACTACTTGAGGGCAGGGACTGTCTTTTGCCTTTTTTCTTAAACCTCAGCACTTAGCACAGTGCTTGGCACATAATAGACATATATATTTACTGAATGAATGAATTAACTTTGTAAAGAGAGCTCACAAATGATAAAAAATTTTCAGTAACAAAGACAGAGCACTGCAACGTTTATAAAATGCTTTATTTGTATCAGCTCATATGATTCTCCATAATAACCATGAGAGGTAAGTGCAATTATTATTTCAATTTTCCAGATAGGGAAGCTGAGGCTTACCTAGGTGAAATGATGTCCTGAGTCACACAGCTCCCAAGTGTCTTATGAAGGACTTGAATCTAGGCCTTCTTGGTTGACTACATGTCCAAAACTCTCCCCACGAGGCCATAATATCTAGTCACTCTGTCTTCCCTGTTTCACTACATAACAAATGTGCTGAAATCACCATTAGTAACTAAAGTTTGTATTCTGTGAAGGTACTGGAAAAGCTAAAATGCTAAGTACCTTCAAACAAGCTGCTTCTTGCTGTGCTAAGTTCAATACTTTTGTCACCATGTAAGCCTGATGCAACATCTTGATTTATATACAGCTACCAAATTCAAAGTATTCTCATTACTCAGCCTGTCCCTTGATCCCATTTTAATAATTAAGGCAGAAAAACTTTTTTCTAGGAAACCAGAATGCAAAAGTCTCAAATCAATTTTAAGAACAAGGTAATAAATAAATGTTTTAAATATAGGATCATGGGACTTTGGAGCTTGAAGAAGCCTTAGGAATCCTCCGATCCAGCACCCTCAATTTATGATGGAGAAAACTGAAACCTAGAAAGAAGCAACTCACCCAACCACAAGTCCACAGAATAACATAATCTGGATGAGGATGCATGGTATTCTCCCAATGTGTGTCTTTTCCCAAGAATTTTTACATATTATAGCATGATGGGAAGTAAAGGGTGACTGTCATTTTCCCCTGGCACAGTGCCTGGTACACAGGAGGTATTTAATAAATACTTGTAGATTCATTGATCTAGCCCACCATCCTATCTGACATGGGGCTCCATCCCTCAGCACCCCAGACAAGTGCTCCTGCGCTAGGTTTCTTTCATTTTTTTCTTTAGCATCCTATAATAAAGATGGATTCCTTCAAAAGTTGAAAGTAGGGTGAAGTAGTAGTGCACTTTCACCTGGAAGCCAAAATTTAGATAGAGCCATTTCCTTCCGCAACAGTCTAGCAGCACTCTGTATCACGGGACCTATATCACAGCCTGCCACACAGATCTTGCCAAATCCCAGCTCAATGGAAAACAACCTAAAAGAGAAAGCATGGTAAAATGGAAAGGGCAAGATATTTGGAATCAGAGGAGCTCGTTTCAAATCTCAGCTTTGCTACTTCTTACTACATAGCTTTGAGCAAGTCACAACTTCCCTTCCTGGGCCCCAGCTTTCTCATCTATAAAATATGGGTGTTGCCACTTACAGTTTTACATTCAATCCTCTCCTCTGTTCCACAAAGTATGTGAAAATGTACTTTTGTTCTACCTGCCAAGACAAACCCACGAATTATATGAACACAATTACAAAACACTTCTCACACAAATAAAGTCAGATCTAAACAACTGGAAAAATATTAATTGCTCATGGGTAGACCAGACCATTATAAAAAATTACAATTCTGGTTCAATTAATCTACATATTCAGTACCATACCAACCAAATTACTAAAATATTACTTGATAGAGCTAGAAAAAAATAACAACAAACTCATCTGGAAGAACAAAAGGTCAAGAATATCAAGGAATATCAATTAAAAAATGTGAAGGAAGATGGCCTACCCATACCAGATCTCAAGGGGTAATCATCAAAATAATATGGTACTGGCTAAAAAATAGAGTAGTGGATCAGTGGGATAGATAATGTACATAATACATTGTAGTAAATGACCACAATATTTTAGTGTTTGATAAACCCAAACATTTAAACTTTGGGAACAAAAACTCATTATTTGACAAAAACAGATAGAAAAATTGGAAAAAAAAATATGAAAGAAACTAGGTATAATCCAATATCTTACACGATATACCAAGAAAAAGTCAAAATAAGGACATGGTTTTGACATAAAGGGCAATACCATAAGCAAATTAAGAGAGAATAAAATAGTTTACCTGTCTGATATATGGAGAAGGGAAGGATTTAGGACCAAACAAGACAATATTATAAATTATAAAATGTAAAATGGATAATTTTGATTATATAAAATTTAAAAGATTTTACACATACAAAACCAATGCAACCAAAATTAGAAGGAAATCAGAAAACTGGGGGAGGACAGAGGAGATTTTAAGAAAGAATTTCTAACAAAGGCTTCATTTTTCAAATATATAGAGAACTAAGTAAAATTTAAAAGAATACAAGTCATTCCCCAATTAATAAATGGTCAAAGGATATGAATAGGAAATTTTCAGACAAAGAAATCAAAGCTAACTATAGTTACATTAAAAAATGCTCTAAATCACTATTGACTAGAGAAATGCAAATTAAAACAACTCCAATGTACTACCTCACACCTATCACACTGGCTAATATGATAGAAAAGGAAAATGATAAATGTTGAAGGGGATGTAGGAAAACTAGGAGATAAATGCACTGTTAGTGGAGTTGTGAAATGATCCAACTACTCCGGAAAACAATTGGGAACTATGCCCAAAGGACTATCAAACTCTGCATATCTTTTGATCCAGTAATACCAGCGCTGCATCTATATCCCAAAAAGACACCCCCCAAAAATGTTTACATTAACTCTTTTTATGGTGGCAAAGCATTAGACACTGAGAGGATGCCCATCAATTGGGGAATGGCTGAACAAGTTGTGTATATAATTATTATGGAATATTGTTGTTTCATAAGAAATGACAAGCAGGGTGATTTCAGAAAAACTTGGAAAAACATACATGAATCATTACAGAATGAAATAAGCAGAAGCAGGAGAACATTGTACACAATAACAGCAATACTGTACAATGAAAAACTGTGAATGACTTAGTTATGCTCAGCAATGCAATAATCCAAGACAATACCACAGGACTCATGATAAAAAATGCTATCCACATCCAGAGAAAAAACTGCTGGCATTTGAATACAGACTAAGGCATACTATTTTTCACTTTCATTCTTTTCTCCTTTCTTTTATTTCTCTTTTTTGTGTTTTTTTCCCACAATATGACTAATATAGAAATGTTTTACATTACACATATATGACCTATATTAGATTTCTTACCATCTTAGGGAAATGGGAAGGAAGGAAGTTAGGAAGGGCTAGAATTTGGAACTCAGAACTTAACAAATGTTTAAAAAAATTACATGTAATTGGGGGGAATTTTTAAATGTACTTTTTATGTTTGTCATCTTTAGAATTTTTTAATTAATTTTTAAAAGAAAAAATAAAATGAGGGATTAGATGAAGTGACCTCTAAGTTTCAGATCTACATTTCTGATCCTAGGATCTCATGACAGTGGGTAGAAATACTAAAGGCCAGGCAGTCAGGTGGCATAGTGGATAGAACAGCATGCCTGGAATCATGAAAACTTCTCTTCTTGAGTTCAAATATCACCTCAGATACTTATTAGTTGTATGACCCTGGGAAAGTCACTTAACCCTGTTTGCTTCAGTTTCCTCATCTATAAAATGAGCTGGAGAAAGAAATGGCAAACTACTCCAGTACTTTGGCCAAGAAAACCCCAAATGCACAAAGAGTTGGATATGACTGGAAAATGACTGAACAGCAACACAGACAAAATACTGTAAGAGGAGAATTATTTGGCACAATTTGGCAAATGATTGCATGGCAAAGGAGAAAAAGGAGATGGAAGAATCAAGTAAGATTTTGACTCATAATGGCAAAATGTGGAAATGAAAAAATACTAGAATTGTAATCAGATAAGCTGAGTTGAAATCCCAGCTTGCTGACTTCTAATCTATGTGTCACTCTCCTCTAGGTCCCAATTCCTTAATCTGTAAAATGAGGGGGTTGGACAAGGTAGCCTGTAAGGTCCCTTCTAGCTCAAAATCTCTGTCCCTGTGACCATGGAGAAGTCTCTTTGATTGTGTGTGTTTCAGTACTTTCTTTTGTAAAATAAAAGGGTTAGACTTGATGGCCTCTGAGGTAGTTCTAAATCTATGACCCTACAACAAACAAGGAAACCCAAATTGATATCTATGATCTAGGAATGAGAGGAATGCAGCTGTTAACAGCTGCAACAGGGAAGTTAGGGAGAAGAACAGGGCTAGCTAGTAGGAAAAGTGATGTCTATTTGAGAAATGCTAAATCTGTGGTGCCAGTGGACATATAGGAGGAAGTTTCTATATGACTGTGCTCCAGAGCTCAGGGCAGGAGGTAAAGTCTAGAGAAAGAGCTTAGAGAGTCACGAACACAGAAGAGATCACTTAAGTCATGGATAGACATGTCTATCACTACCAACAGAGAAATGGTGAAGATAGAAGTCTATTGCAGCTGGAGTTAAAAGAACAGAGTTCAGAGGACAGATGCTGGAAGGGGTGAGAGAGAAAGAGGAATGGAGGCAAATTCCACGAGATAGCTAAAGAAAGATGGAGAGCTTAAAGACAAAGACATTCACAACATTTAAGAGGAAAAAGGCAGATGATAACCGGCAAATGGCAATACCAGGATCATAGAGATTGTTGGTCCAGAGTTGGAAGAGACATACTAGGTCAATTAGTTGAACCCTTTCATTTTACAAATGAGGAAACTGAAACCCAGGGAAGTTAAATGACTTGTCCAAGATCACCCAGTTAATAACCATCAGAGGCAGAATTTTCACCCAGGTCTTTTGCCTGTAGTGACAGCCAGTGCTGTCTCCATGTATTGGGCTGCCTTTCATTTGCCCAAAGTACAACAGGGTTATTAATATATACTTCTCATAATGGGTCTCCCATCCAAAATTTTCTTTGGAAAAACAAAGTTATTAATCTTTTTGTATCATCTACCCCTTTGTCAGTCTGGCAAAATCTATGGACCTTTGGTCAGAATTTAGGTTTTAAATATATAAAATAAAATACATAAAATGACAAAGGAAATAAATTATATTAAAATACAATTATTGTTATTTTGAAAAACAGGTTCACAGTTTTCCAGATAAGAACCTATGTTGTACAGCATCTGCGATCAATAATTAAGGTGATTTTTCAACTGTCTCAGATTTTTTGTAAAGTTATCAATTATCAAATATTTGTGAATGAATGAAAGAACAAGTGAATGAAAAAGCATTTATTATGTGGCAAGCACTGTGCGAATATACAAAACAAAGTTCAGCTACAAGGCAGATGGAAATGTACATGCCTAAAAAGTGCACTGGGCTTTGGGGACATAAATACTAGAGTGAGATGGCCTTCTTGCCCTCAAGAAGCTTACTTTATCCTGGGCAAAAGTTCCCTGTTTTAGATCAATTTTGTGTTTCTCCAAGAAAATGATATAACATTACATCAAGTACCACACTTAAACCTGACTCTGACAGGCATGATCCAACGTTATAAAAATGGTAAACTGTGGCCTCTTCTAAAGCTCATTCTCCACCCCCACCTCTCCATAACCACCGCAAGCACTAAGTTGGACAAGTGCCCCATCTCACCGACCCAATAGAAATGGCCAATGGAAATGGATCATAGAGATCATTTACAAGCAAAATTTTCCAGAACATATACAGGACACCAAATTTCTTTTTTTCCCTTCATCCTTGACATGACTTCTTTAAAACCAAACAAAAGAAGTACCTGCATCAGCATGGGGAACCCAAGGTTGCGGCACCCGTTACAGGGAGTTAATGCCTCCCACAGCCCTGAAGGACCACAAGTGTTTGCATCATCATCATCATCTTCTTCCAACTCCCCTGGAGACAGATTTATTGTGGATGAAGGCCTCTGCAATTAAATTCACATTATGTCAATTTTTGACAATATAGCAATGCTATGTTGATATCTTAATATAAATTAAATTGCTTCAATTAACTTACTTCTCTATTAGGAAATGAAATCCATCTTAGCCATGCTTATGGTAATGACTCACATTTGTAATGCACTGGAGACTTTCCTCAGGGCCTTTGGAATATTTTGTGGGGGGCGGCTTCAGCTCCCAAGTGGGCCATATATCATCATCCCTCATTCTCATTTCATAATCACCCTGCCTTTTTTCCCCCTAATCATACAAGAAGTTAATCACAGGGTACACTGATTTGGACAAAAAGAATACCTTAAAGGTCACCTGGTCCAAATCCTCCATTGTACAGATGAATAAACTGAGGTCTTGCAGGGTTATGAGACTTAATAGAATGTAATCACAAATTCAGAACTAGAAGGGAACTTTAGAGGTCTAACCTCCTTATTTTATAGATCAAAAAATGGAACCAGGGAGATAGGGTGACTTGCCTGAAGTCACAGAAAATGTCAGAGTTTACATTTGAACCCAGGTCCTCTAATGATAATAGTAATAACAATAATAACTAACATTATTTAGTGCTTTAAAGATTGCAAAGCACTTTACATATAGTGTCCCATTTAATCTTTAAAGCAACCATTCAAGGTAGGTGCCAACATTAGGTAAATTTTACACAGAAAATTAAGGCTAATAAAGCCTAAATGATTTGTCTTTTGTTGCTGTTCAGTCATTTTCAGTCATGTCCAACTCTTCATCACCCCATATGGGGGTTTCTTGGAAAAGATACAAAAATGGCTTGCCTTTGGCTTCTCCAGTTCATTTTATAGATAAGGAAACTGAGGCAAATAGAGTTCAGTGACTTCCCCAGGGTTACCAAGCTAGTAAGTATCTGAGGTAATATTTGAACCCAGGAAAAGAAGTCTTCCTGAATCCAGGTCCAGTGCTCTACCCACTGTGCCACCTAGCTGCCACAGTGATTTACTGACATTCACACAACTAGTAAGAGTCTGAAGAATTATTTGAACCCAGATCCTTTGACTCTAAAATCAGAGATCTTCCCACCAAGTCATGCTATCTGCTCCTTGAGTAAGTCATTTATGAACACTTTCCTTACACTGTTCTATGTACAGTGTAAATTTAGAGTAAACATGATTATCTCCATTTTTAGATGACAAAAGAGAAAAATTTTAATAATTTTTCAACTGGTTCAGATTTTGTATTAAGTTATCTATTATCAAATACTTGTGAGAAAATAGAGGTAAAGGGTCATAGACATGGTCACAGGATCAATAATAGAGTCCAGTCTCCTTATTCCTATTCCAGTGCTCTCATAACTACATCACACTGTCTCCATGCATTAAATAATGTAATGAGACTGAGTAGGAAAGAGAAAGAGCAAACAAACAAATCACAGACATATGATCTAGGAAACTGTGATATAAACCAGTGAGGATAGAAAGATTATTATTTTGTCCCTATTGCAGGCCTACAGAGTTCTCCCTGGTGAAGAGTCATATAGCTCTCAGCAGCACAGGCCAGTAGGAGCCAAAAGAAAGCCAAGAACCAATACCCCAAAGAAAGGAAAGACAGAAAGAAAGGGTCCAAAGGTACCACAACACTCAAAGAAGCCCTTCTCTGACAGCAAAGAACTAGAAAATGGGCACCCATCAAATGGAATATGAATAGATTATGGCACATGAATGTTAGGGAATATTCTTGTGCTATAAGAAACAATGAAGACACCCATCAAATTAATCACAAAAATAAATAAAAGAAAAGAAATCCAGTGCTACAAGAATTGTGGAGAAATGCATGTGGTCATTTATGGCCACTGGAATTGTAAGCTTGAGTTCAGTTTAGAAAGTAAGAAGGGCTTCTAAGAGGTCAAAGTAAGGGGGGAAAGCGTTCCGGAAATTACAAACAGTAAAAGTGTGGAAATGGAAAGCAGGTGCTATATATGAGGTAAAAGAAGGCTATTTTGGCTCAGTTGTTGTTGCTTGGTTGTTCCAGTTTTGTCCAACTCTCCGTGACCCCCCCCCCCCGCCATGATTAGGGGTTTTTCTTGGCAAAGATACTGAAGTGATTTGTCATGTCCTTCTCCATCTCATTTTACAGATGAGGAAACTGAAGCAAACAGGGTTAAAGATTTTTCCAGATAGTACAGTTAGTAAGTGACTGAAGCCACATTTGAACTCAGGAAGATGAATCTTGCTGACTCCAGGCCTACACCTCTATCCACTATGGTACCACCTAGCTGCATTGGAAAGCATGTACTAAAACTACATGGGATGAAAAGGGTTGGAAAGGTTTTTATTTCCATCACTGGAGGGATTACTTCACTAAGAAAATAAAAATCCTTTAAAGAATAAAGTCTTTTAGGACATTTATTTGTGCACCTGCCTTATCTCCCCTGTTGGATGGTAAGCTCCTACAAGGCAGGGACCCTAATTTCATTATCTCCACTACAGCCCTTATGAGGCCTGGAATGTATAAAGTGCTCAATTTGTATTCATGGAATTCATTAATGGATAGAAAGGCAGTTCCTGATCTAATGCAGCTCTGGCATCTAGGAAAGAGGAGGGGCTCCCTAGAGAAGCCCACTGATATGCCAGAGTGTCAATCATTTCCTTCTCAACTTCATAATTATCATTTTAATTCCATCATCATCCTACTAATGAGATTTAGCCAGAAGGAACAAGCCCTGAAGACATTCTAAAAATGGACCACATTTGACTACTCAAGAAAGATTCCTTCAACAGCTATTAACAAACTAGAGGTAACCAATTGGGTATCTTTGAATAGATAACAAAGAGAAAAGTTCAGCTCAAGTAAACCAAAATTTAGGTGGTTCCCCTCCCCCATTATTCCCAGTCCCATCAAGAACCATAATTAGGCAAGGTACTCAATCCTTATTGTTCCATGGTTTCCTTTGTCAGTCTGGTGAAGCCTAGGATGCTTTTCAGAATATTGTTTTGGAGTGAATAAAAGAAAATACCCAGGATTCCAAAAGAAACTATAATGAAACAGTTTGTAGAGAAGAAGATTGGGATCATGTGGGATTTAACAAAAGACATCATAACTACAGTAATTTGTAAGTAGTGATGAGTGTAAGTGATATTTCAAGATATCTGCAACAACTATAATATGACATAAAAAATCTGTGATTTCTATTGGTGACAGTCACAAGTACAGCTAATACTATTCTGGTTTGTTTTCTATGTTCATAATTTGATGAAATGATAAATTCCCATCAGATGTTGGGGAAAATACAAAGTAATTTTTTTTTTACTATTCAAGTTCACCAGCCTTGGAGTCTGTGGATCCCAGGTGAAGAATGCCTAGGTTAGGGTCTCAGGTTACAAGAAAGTTCTTAGGACCCTAAATCTAGAGTTGGAAAAGACCTTAGAGAAAGAAAGTGATTTGTAGTGTCACCTGGAGAGCAAATGTCTGAGGCAAGGTTTGAACCCTGGACTTTACTCCAAATCTAGGAGTCTCTTAGTTCTTTGTGTTCTAGGTGCTCAGGGAATCCTTACAAATATTAATCCTGCCATCTAGCAATCAGAAAAGTACCAGAATTCACATGCATTCCAATCTCACTTGCTAGCTATGTAACCTGAGCAAGAACCTCTGAGTTTCCTTATCTGTAAAATGGGATAGTAAAAACACCTAACTTGTAAGGTTATTGTGATGATCAAGTGAGTTGATATTTGAAAAACACATACATACCTGACACATAATAGGTATTTAATAAATGCTTGTTCCTTCCTCTTCCCTGCCTTCAGTTTCCCAATCTGATCATTGTCTCCTTGCCCCCTACTTCATGCTGAACCAAGTGAGCAGGGTCCCTTCTTTGCTTCTAGAGTCCCTGACATGCTATGGTCCTGATCCAGTCATGACCAAGGACAGGAGGACTCTACCCCTCCAGCTGCCTGTGTTTCTTAGAAGAAGCATGGACCAGGAGCTCATCATAGACCCTCATCTGCTTACCATGGGCTGAATACCATTATGTCCAAGTCTCCCTGACTGACAGTATCCTCTCCTCTGTTGGGTATTTAAGGATGTTCCTGACCTGATCTTTTTCTATACTACTAGTCATCTTCAACTTTTCTCCCCTTCTACAATCCACAAATCTACAGTCCTTGAGGCATCTCACCATTCTTCACACAAGGATGTTAACTTTACACTGGCCATTTTGCAAATCTGGATAGCTCCCTCACCTCCATATCCTGGGATCTACAGACTCCATCAACACTCAACTCAAATCCCACTTCTTCCAAAGTCTTTCCTGCTCCTCCACCAAGGGACCCTGTTTTTGTTTTTGTGTTTCCAGCACTTAGCACAATGGTTGACATATAGTAAGTACTCCTGAAGGGTGGATGACAGTCCCAGGGTCCTTCAGAGGTGTTAGTCATGGCACCCATGGGAGCAGGTTTGGAGAGCCATCTAAGATTGATGATGTCAGCCCCAGCTGCAGTGTGAGGAGGAAGACAATGAGCTGCCCTAGCCAGGAGGCATCAGCCCTGGATCTCAGAAGAGGCTCCATGGGCCACTCTAGTTTTTTTTTCCTTGTTGTCCAAGTCTCAGCTAAAATTCTATCTTCTACAAGTTTTCCCAACCCCCCTTAAAGCTACTGCCTTCCTTATCCCCAGCTTATCCCGTATACCATCTACCTTGTTTGTATAGAGTAATCTGTGTGCACCTCCATTAGATTATAAGCTCTGACAACAGAGACTGCTATTTCCTTTCTTTGAATCCCCATCATGGTGCTTGGCACATAGGAGGTACCTAATAAATCTTTGTTGACTTGATTTGCCCCTGACTCCTGGAACCTTTGGCTTCTCCAGTTAAGCTCTGTGCCTTGTACCTTGTAAGCCTCCCAAACTGATCCAAGAGCATGTTACTTAGAAAAGTGACTGACCAACTCATCTATTTCTCAGAAGAGCCAACAACAGACAGTGGAAAGGGGGCTAGGTTGGAAGGCAGAGGACCCGGGCTCAGACCTCACCTCTGTAGCCCTGGCTATGTTACTCCACTTCTCTGCGATGACGTTTCTGATCTGGAAAAGGAGGAAAAGAGGATTAAATGGTCTCCAAGGTCCCTTTCAGCACTAATTCTATGAACCTACATCACTTTACTCCCCTGGACCTCAGCTTCCACATTGGTAAAAGGAGTTAGACTAGGTGGTAATAAATCCCCTTCCAGCTCTAGGTCTGGGATACAATGAAGGGAACGGACAAAAGCATCCCCACTCTAAGTCAATACACCTAGGAGCCTAACCTAAGTCACTTTACAGCTTGGGGACAGAGTATCATCATCTGTAAAGTGAGAGATATGGAACAACAGATGATAGAGCTCCCTTCCAACTCTAAATCTATGATCTCATGATATTCTAAAATCAGTTGCAAATCATGGTCTCTACATTTTCAAGATGATTTTGAAAGTGATGCACTTATTGGTTGTTATAGCAACCAAGCCTCTTGCCTGAAATCCTCAGCAATGCCTAGGATGGTAGGGGAAAGAATAAGCCCAACTCTACATGAAGCTTTCAGACACTTTCTAGCACCTACCATGGAATTGAAATGTATTACTCAATATTATACAAGTTACATGAGCAGTCTCAGTCTTCAGGGATCGAACATTCTATTGAAGTGGATGAGAAATTATTATAGTAGTAACAAACTGTAAGGAAAATAAAGTCTGTTCCTTATTTATTAATGTTTCTCTCTAAAAACCTTAAAGCAAATAGCTACTATTTATCTTTTATCATCATCATCATCATTATCATCCAAAACCTTTAGCTTGGATCTAATTTGATTTGCAGCAGCTACAAATTCATATCTCCTGAAAATTCCTTAGTGTTGCTATCTTGGAAATCTCAGATAAAAATATATTCAATTTTCTCTCCTGCCTTTATGAAGCTCCCTCAAGGACTCTAAGGGAAAATGTTTCATTTTAGAAGAAATCACCAAGCCTGGCTTAAACTGGACCAGGGATTCCATTTTGAAAGCAATGTCTAGGTAAGGAAGAGTTCATAGAACAAAAGAGATTAAGTTATAGGATCATCGATTGAGACGTGGCGGAACCAATCCCCTCATTTACAAATAAGGAAACAGGCACAGAGTGTTCAAGTTGCATGCCCTTGGTCAAACAGCTAATTAAAGATTAAGGTAGGAAGTAAATACAGCTCTTCCTGACTCCATTCTAGCCACAACTTCATGCTGCCTCCATTCCATCATCTGTAAACCTATGATATATAAGGTGTTTTTCCTCTTTTTTTTAACAGTTTCTGGAATTATAGATTTAAACTGAAAGTGACCTTAGAGGTTATCTAGTCCAAAGGTATCAAACATGAAGGACACTCCTTAGTGCCATCAGACTAAAATGTAACTGAGAAATATTTAACAAAATAAATAAAAATACAACAAAACATAGATAATGTTAATATGTGGTTTTCTAAGACAATATATAGCCCTCAGGGATCCTCATATCTGAATTAGTGGCTCCCATTTCTATTTGAGTTCAACACCAATGAACTGGTCTAACCCTATCATTTGAAAGCTGGGGGAATTGAGGCCACAGGTCACACAACTAGCAAGAGGTAGAGTCAGGATTCAAACTCAGGTCTAGGATGAATCAAGATCCATCCCTCAATATTCAGCACTCATTCCACCCTACCACAGTGTAGACAACATTTCTTTTTTTCTTGTTTGTCTCCACCTACCCCAATGGGGGGGGGAGGGAGGGTCAGGAACAGTTATCCAATGATAGTTTTTCCACCTAAAAATAGAGAGGTACCAGAATCATCTCAGATGATGGGCACACAGATCAAAATGACTACATAAGAAGTTGACAGAAGTTATGCCAGCTGTTGCTTTTCATGATCCAAACAGATGCACACAACATTCTCTTGAAAGAATTTACTTCTCCTTCCCCCAGCATGACAACACAATGCATTCTTTTTTATTTCCCTCTGGTTTCCCAAATGGTTCCAACTGAGCCATTCCATTTTCCCCAATCTCCACACAAATGACTTCTACACAGCTTCCTTTTTACCACAACTGTCAAACACCCTTCCCCATCTGTCACTTTAAAGAAGTCTCTTCCAACTAAACTTGAATATCATCCAATCCCAGAATTTTCTTGCTATCTGAGCAAATTAATCCAGAAAAACTGAATTATTTTTTGCATGTGCCCAATTAGAAACCAGACAGGGCTCTCTTTGAAAACCATTTCACAATGGTAAAACCGGTGGCCATTATTTAATCATCCCATTACTCCCTATCATTCCTTTCATCCTGCCCCCTCTCCCCACCCCCACCTATCAGCAATAAAACCAAAATTTCAATGCTACAACTGGCATGATTCCATATTCCTCTATGTCTACTATTTTCATCAGTGAGAAAGGGTTCATTAATTTTAATCCTCCATAAAACAGATCAAGGAGACCAGGTCAAAAGTAAAAAAAAAAAAAATTTTTTTAAGTAAAAAAAAAAACCCAAACTGTTCTTCTAATCATAGGATCATAGATTTAGAGATGGAAGGACTCTGAGATATCTGGTCAAACTTCTTGCCTTACATGTTAAAAGAAAAACAAATTAAAAGAAAAAAAATGTTATGTCCACAGATTTTGGACAACTCTCCCAATGTGACACAGGTAACATGAGATTCAAAGTAAGATTCTCTATGCGGGTGGTCAATTTTCAAAGAATTAGAGAAATGAAGTGAAAGGGAATCTCTAGGGTCACCTAGTAAAATCCATACACAAAAGGATTCTCCCAGCTGAGACCTCCAACACGTAGTCATGGAGCCTTGCTTGAAAAGCTACAAGGAGAAAGCTGGTTCTGGAGGCAGACCATCCTCCTTCAGGCCAGCCCCAATTAGTGCGTGGGTTTTCCTGACATAGTGCTGAAATTGTTCTCTTCACAACTTCTCTGTTGTTTCTGGGGTCAAACAGAATAGTCTAATCTCTTCTCCAGGAGACATCCCTTCAAATACTACCAAAGATCTAGAATGTCCTCCCT
Source organism: Petaurus breviceps papuanus (assembly GCF_028583685.1). Taxonomy (NCBI): domain Eukaryota; kingdom Metazoa; phylum Chordata; class Mammalia; order Diprotodontia; family Petauridae; genus Petaurus; species Petaurus breviceps. The sequence goes on from NW_027185889.1 coordinate 20,770,724, forward strand.
AAACTTTCTTTTTTCATCAAAATAAGTACATTTCCCTCAAGCAATCTGCACAAGGTATGACTCAAAGCCCTTTGATTTTCTGGTTGACCCCCTCAGGATATTACCCAGCTTATCAAAATTCTTTCTAAACCTGGATTGGACCATAACATTCCAGGTGAGGTCTGATAAACTGAGTACTTGGGGACTATCATCTTCCTATTCCTGAAAGAGAAAAATGAGATAGTACCTGCCCACAAGATGCTTACTACATTCCATCTGGGAATAATACCTATGCATAAAAAAATAAATAGCAAAGAAATAAGAGGTCATTTTTTAGGCAAGAGAGCCACTAGCAGGTGAAGGGAGCAAGACAGGCTTCACCTAAGAGCTAAATCATAAAGGCAATGAGGGATTCTAGGAAGCAGAGGAGAGGAGGGAGGGTATTGGGAGCAGGGGCCAGAATGTGTCCACCATAGACAGAAAGACAAACTGTGAAAAAGACAATAGGAATATCTCCCAAAGCAAAATGCCGCAATAAAGAGGGACGGGAAATCTCCTTGTGATCTCTGTCATTAAAATAAGTTAGCACATAAATTCATTATTCTTTGCCATTCCTTTCTGTTGTATTATGTCAGGGGCATCTAGATGACAGAGTGGACAGAAAACTAGACTAACAGTCAGGAATAACCCGTTTCAACTCCAAGTTCAAAAACTTACTAGCTGTGATCTTGGGCATTTCACTTAACTTGTCTCTCTCAGTTTCCTCCTCTATAAAATGGAGATAATGAATGCACCTATCTCCCAAGGTTGTTTTGAGGTTCAAATTAGGCAGCAAATGCATAACTTTTTACAAACTTCAAATCACTATGTAAGTGATATCTACTGCTATTATTGTTGTTTTTTTATTAGTGGTAGTATAAATATTATATTCTGACCAAGTCACTGTCCATTCCTAGCTTAGCAATATGGAATGAAGGAGTTGTTCTTACTACAAGATGAAGTGGTACTCCAAAAGACCTTGCTCTCATTGATGTGGGATTTCCACACACCCCCAATTTTCAAGTGCATCTTGTGTCTTATCGATGCTTTTTCATTCCGTAGAACTCTTGGCCTTTTTCTTCCACTAACAAGACTCAGAGGATCTACACCAAACCCTAGAAGCCTTTGAATATGTCACTGATCCCAGTGTAACCTCAAAGTTGTCCATCCTTACTCTTTCTTTGTGACAAGTTCACTTTCTCTTTGGCGACCACATATATTCAATGATGTTTCTGCCACCACCCCTTAGACAATTTGTCATTGACAGTATGCTACTATAGTTAAATTTTAATTAAAGTTAATTTAATTAATTTAAATTAAAGTTAATGAGGAGAGTAACATTGTTGTACATGTTTTTGGAAAACTCTCTAATGTCTGGATTAATAAAAGATAGCTGAATTCTTGTACCAGCTTCTGCATTCAATCTATTGTGATATTTAGCTTAGACTGAAGTACATGAAGAAAATCTGGTCTCATACAGTTGGAATAAGGAAGAATATTTAAATAGACAAATAACACCTTCATATTATTATGAAAATAGTTTTAACTTTGCAGATGCCCTGAAAGGATCCTGGGGACCTGAGAAGTCCCCAGGACCACACTTTAATAAATATTGTAATAGAGTATCACCAAAAGATTTCTTTAATACTTCAACAATTTCTTCAGTGAGACCCTTTCCTCAGCAATACAAAATCATCCCTCTATAGCTTCATACAAAGTGTTCAAGAGCAGCTCTTGTAAAATAAAGCTATTACCTGAAGTCAACTAATACACTAGTAAATGAACTAGGCAGGTCCTTGATTGGTCAATACAGCCATCAGTGGAGGAACCTTCACAAAACTTGGGTTCCGCTGCTTCTGAAGCACTTATGATCACTTCCACACCATGACAAGCTATGAAAGGAACACTCAGGTGGAAGAACACCCAGAGAATGCCAATGTTCCAAACAGGAGTGACCCAGGAAAGAAGGCTTCAAATTGACTAATATACATTACAGTCTTTCAAAATCCTTTGTAAATCTGTCTTAGGTTCAAAGATAACTTTAGAGACAAGCACATAAAGCAACTTTTTAAAAAATCACTTGGTAGGATCATGCTGATAACAATGAAGGTATTTTCCAAAGAGGTCTCAGAGACTAAGAATGTTATCTTTTAATCAACAAATATTTGTAAAACATGTAATGTGCGCTAAACACTGTACTCAAAAGATAGGAAGGAAAAGTTAAAACAGACCATGATTAAGAACTTTACAGTCTAACTGTAAACCCTGGGTTGCAAAGAAGGCAAGAATGGAAACACCACACACACACACACACACACACACACACACACACACACACACACACACA
>NW_027185889.1:20773098-20796257 GCF_028583685.1 Petaurus breviceps papuanus
ACACACACACACACACACACACACACACACACACACACACACACACAATTTTAACCAAGAGTAAGAGGTGTGATAAAGGTGAAATCACAAAGAAAAGAAAGGAAATCTGCACACATCACAGAAACACAATAAACCAAATGGCGCAACACAAGTAGCTAATACTGAGAAAACATGGTGCCATGGTCTCTAGAGCCAGTTCAAATCCTGGCTCTGTTAACACACTATTTGTGTGGCCTTGGGGATATCAGATTTTAGTATATTGTTGTTGATCGATTGATCCTGCAAATCACTTCACCACTCTGGAAGTTCAGTTTTCTCAACTTCCAGATGGGGGTGTTGGACTAGATCATGTCTAGGGTGCTCAGCAGCTTTAACCTATGCTCCTCTAACATGAAAGGGAGAGGGACAAGACCTATGATTTCACTAGTATAGGGAACACCTGGGTAAGGAACTGTCCTTCATTAATGCAGAAGAGAGGAGGTTCAGCTGTGTGTACAGCTGAGAGCCTTCCAAAGTTGTCTAGAGCACTGAAAGGACAAGTCATTCATTCAAGTAAAAACAGCAAAGTCATGTCATATATAGGACTGGAGCCCAGGTCTCCCAGAAGAAGATAGTTGTGTCTCAAGTCTAGATAGTAATATTTTAATGGTATATTCAATTTTATAGAGTACCAGCAAACAAAATGACTAAGTCATGATGATATCACACCAGTACATAATAATTAGACAAGAATACAAATTGGAAAAAAATTTTAAAAGAACAAAAATTGGGAACATAGTACTCTCTAGGTTAAAATCCATGCAAACCAGAAGTTAGAGCAAAGGGTAGCTGAGGGATGTCTGGCAGATGGCTTAAACAAATGATCTGGTACTTTTGGTGGCTTCCATAATTCATTTTTTGGGGGGAGAGGAAGGTAAAGTGAGTAATTATACAATAGTGCAAATGTGTTCAATTTAAAGGAAGGAGGAATAATAGAGAATCACTTCCAATCATTTCGAGTTCCCTAGGGAAGAAGAATTCTTCTTAGCTCTAAAAGCCAGAAAGAAGGGGGGGGGAGGAAAATAAAGACTGCAAATATCAGTTTGTACCCAGCATAATTACTTAGCACATCAGGAGAAACAAACCACAGGAAGCTAAGCAGGCATCCTAAATCTCATTTCAAAAAGACAACAGAGAATGTCAGATTAGATTACATTGTAAGAATTAAGCTGGAAAAAAAATTTGTTGTTTTTAGGGGCTGAGTGTTCAAAAGAGACCAATATGACAAGAAGAAAAAAAGGACAAAGGTTAGAGGCATGGACTAATCACTAAATATACTTAAAAGTGCAAATTTAACCAAAAATCCCAACCAAATGCTGTGCACCCTTTAGACAATGCCCTCTGGAATGCTTACTTCTTTGGCAACATATTTGCTTTCATGTTAAATCTTTCCCTTTCACTGTCACTGAGGCTGTCACTGAGACCCTGCTCCCCTCTGATGACACACCTCTTCGGCTACCCTTACCAATACTGACTGCACTTTCACTCACTTCCTTCAGCTCAATGGTCCAGTTGGAATACTCCTTCCTACCCAATGCCACATCAAAGTTTCCCCCCTACTACTATCACTCAGTACCTTCTCTTCCTTTGAGATTCACACAATTCACACCTTCCATCTACAAATTTCTGCAGCTATTGTCTACGGACCTCCAGGACACTCCCTCCCCTTCCTACCTCAGTGAATTTAGTATCTGTCTTATCATCTTTCTCCACTCCCCAAGTCTTGTCCTCATACTGGGGAACTTCAATATACACTGAATATATGTCCTAATCTACTAGTTTCTCAGACTCCTCACTTCACACACCCTACTCCTCCCCCCCATCTCAGCTACACACAAAGGTGGTCATGCCCCCTTAGCTTGCCGTCACTCAGAAATATACCACCTGCACAGCTGAGAACTCCTCAATTCTCTCACCTGATCTCAGTCTATCATCTTTCTGCCTCTCCATACCATTAAAGCTATGCTTCATCCACACTGGAATCTCCCGCTCAGTTCTCTTCCAGCCAATCACCCCTGCACTGGCCACACTTTCCTCCTTTTCCCACCTTAACCCCTTGGTGAACCAATTTAATTCTACAATGACCTCTCTTTGAGTCATTGTCCCATGTTGCCAACGGTGCCCGGCCAACCCCCCCCCCCACACACACACACACTCAAGTGCTGCTGAAAAAAGGTACAGAAAACCACTCAACTGTTCAGCCTGGGTCAATTACAAATTTGTGTTACACAGCTTCAACTGGGCCCTCACACCTGCTGAGAAATTCTACTCAACTCCCCAATTAACTCATTATTCCACTCTCCACAGCAGCTCTTCCAAACCTTTTCACCCCTTCTCAAATCTCCCATGGCTCCCCTTCCCCCCATTCTCTCAGCTGAGACTTGCCTCATTTCAAAGAAAAAGTAAGGGCATTCACTATGGACTCTTTCTTCTCCATATGACTCAAATACCTTTTGCCACTATCTTGACCTTTATTTCACATAATGAGATAATCTTATTCCTTACTAAGGCAAATTCCTCCACTTGCACAAGCAATCCAATTTTATTCATTTTTCCAGATTTTCCCTAGTCTTTTCCATCTCTCCCTAAGTACTGGCTTCTTCCTTAGTGCCCACAAACATTCCCATGCTTCCCCCATCCTAAAAACAAAACAAAAACAAAAAACCTGGCTTGATCCTCCCATTCTTATTAACTATTGTCCCATATCTCTTCTGCCCTTTGTGGCTAAACTTGGAAAAGCAATCTACTATTGGTGCCTACACTTTCTCTCCTCTCTTAACTCTATAATTTAGCTTCTGACTTTAAAATTGAGCTGAAACTAATCTTTCCAAAGTCACCAGTGATCTAATTGCCAGATCCAATGGTCCTTTCTCAGTCCTCATTATTCTTGACCTTTTTTCTCCCTTTGACAGTTTGGATCACCCTCTTCTCCAGGACACTCTCTTCTTTCTATGTTGTCAGGACACGCTCCTCTCCTGGCGCTCCTCCTACCTATACCTTCTCAAGTCTCCTTTACAGGATCTCCATCTAGGTCATGCCCACTTAGCCACTGTGTCCCACAGGGCTCTGTCCAAAGCCCTCTTCTCTTCTCATTCTACATGACACCATTTAGTGATACCACAAGTTCCTGTTTCTACAATGATGATACTCAAATCTACTTCTCCATCCTAACCCCCATGTGAACCTCTAGTCTCAAATCTCCAACAACCTTTCAGACATCTCAAAGATGTACAATAAGCATCTTAAACTTACTATGTCCAAAAGTGAAGTCATCGTTTTTACCCCCAAGTCCTCCCCCACTTGCAAACTGCCCTACTGCTGTGTCCTCCAGGTTCACAATCTAGGTATCATCCTTGACTTCACTATCTTTCAGCCCCTATATCCAATCTGTTTCTGAGGCCTCCTATCACTTTCACCTTTATGACATATCTCATTTATACCCCCTTCTCTCCTCTAGTAATGCCACCAGCCTGTTGCATCACCTCACACCTGGACTACTGCAAAAACTGCTGGTGGGTCTGCCTGCCTCAAGTCTCACCCCAGACCAGTCTCTCCTCCATTCAGGCACCAAAGTGATTTCTCTAAAGGTCCAAACATGTCACCCCCATACTCGATGAACTCCAGTGGCTCTCTTTTGCCTGCAGTATCAATTATAACATGTACCTCACTTTCCTTTCCAATCCTTTTATAGATTACAACCCCACTTTTCATTCTTTTATGTAGTTCTGCTAGTCCCCTTGCTGTTTCCCATCATTTGGCTCTGGGCATTTTCATTGACTATTGCCCATGCCTGGAAGGCTCTCCCCCCTCACCATCTCTGCCTACGAGCTTCCCTGGTTTCCTCCAAGTCTCAGAAAAATCACGCCTTCTACAGGAATCCCAATTCCTCTTAATTTTAGTGCTTGCCTTCTGTTAGTTATTTCCCATTTATCCTGTATATAGCTTATTTGTAAACATTTTGCTGTCCCCCCAATTCATTTGTGAGCTCCTTGAGGACAGAGACTGACTTTTGACTTTCTTTGAATCCCCCTCTACATGCCTGGCACATAGAGCTAAATAAAAGCCTGACTGACTAATGAAAAAGATGTTGATGTCAAGTCTATGACACTCACAGAATTGAAAAGTGGATGTCCATGTTGCTCAGGGAGGGTGTGAACTGACTGACTCATTTTAATTCGATACAGAGAGATTTAAGGATTTGTAAATGACATCTGTGTAATTAAATTGGCTGGCTCATTAAAAGTCTTGGAATAAGTCATCAAAATTGCAAATCTTTTAAAATTTTGTTAAATTAAATTTTGTAAACTATACTCCCCTCAAGGGAAAAAAATCCCTAAGTAAATAGGGAAAGAAAGGAAAGGGGGAAAAATGTATATATATATATATATAAACATATACAGATGTGTGTATATGTGTGTGCATATAAAAATGTGTATGTTCATATATCACCTTCCAAAAAGAAAAAAAAAGATTTGAACTCAAAGGCACCTACTGAAAATACTGAAAAAAACTTACTGTAATGTCAGTTCTGTAGAGGTCAAAGAGCACTGGATTTGGAGGAGGAAGACCTGAGTCTGAATCCTAGTTCAGCCACCCTGTTACCTATGTGACCTTGGACAAGTCACAACCTCTTTGGGGCCTCAGCAAAGTCAGAACAGCTTATATAACGACAACAAAGCAAGGCAAGAAGATTTTTTAAATCTTAAGAATTTTAATCAATATAGTGACCAGCCTCAATTTGAGAGGTCACTGGATGGACTCTGTTCTCCATCTCCTGACAAAGAGGTGATAGACCCAAGGTTCAGAATGAGACAGACACTTCTAGACATGTCCACTGTGAGAATTTGTTTGGCTTGACTATGAAAAGTGGTTAAAAAGGAGCTTTTTGTTTGTTTCTTTTTTTTTCTTCTTGGGGGTTAAGTTTGGAAGGAGAGAAAATAAGGCAAAGTGGACTCAGTGCCTTTCTAAAGTTCTTTCCAGCTCCAAATCTATAATCCCATGACTTAATACAGATAATATGTGATAAGTGGGAAAAGGCTCTGGCTTTTGAGTCAGAAAACCTGCGTTCAAGTCTGGGCCCTTCCATCTTCCACCTGCATGACCTTAGGCAAGTCATTTAACTCCTTAGCCTCAGCTGCCTAATCCACAAACTGAGGGGCTTAGATTAGATTTCACTGAGCCTTTGTCTTGTCGTTTCTACCTCTAAAACTGCTCCAATATCTTTCCATTCACTTTCTCCTTCCCCACAACTGCCACAATGCACAATGGAGGCTGAGGTTCAGGCCCTCAGCATCTCTTATGTTACTATGGTAACGGTCTCCTAATTAGCCCTTCCTGCAAGCCCCTCCCCACTCCAATCCATTCTCCATAAGGTACCAAAGTGATTTTCCTAGAGTGAAACTCCTTGGTTCGCTCCATGGTTCAATAAACTCAGGCAACTCCCTTCAGTTGTGAATTCCTTTGTTTGACACATAAAGGCTTTAACAAGCAGGTCTTAATCTACCTTTCCAGCCTCATTTTATATTACTACCCTTTGCATAGACCATGGTGGAAACCCACATGTGGCCCTCTAAATCACATTTGACTGAATCCAAACTTCACAGAACAAATCCCCATAAAAAATAGGATTTCTTCTGTAAAACTTGGACTCAGTCAAAAGGCTGTGTCCAAGGACCTAGAAGGCCATGTGTGGCCTCAAGGTCACAGGTTCCCCACCCCTGGCAGAGACTACAATCCAGTCAAACAGGACTTCTAACTGTTCCTCCTAGAGGATACTCATTCATCTCCTATCTCCCCTGTTACCCTACTAGCTGGGCATCAAAGTGGATAGAGTGGATAGAGTGGTCCAGAGTCAGAAAGACCTGAGATCAAATGTGGCCTCAGATGCTTACCAGCTGTGTTGTGTGTCCTTGGACAAGTCACTTAACCTCTATCTGCCTCAGTTTCCCCTACTGTGAAATTGGGATAACAAGTAGCACCTATCTCACAGTGTTGCTTGGAGGATCAAATGAGATAATATTTGTAAAGAATTTAGTACAGTGCCTGGTATTAAAAACAAATATTAATAAATATTTGTTCCCTCTCTTTTATCTTCCCACTCAGATTGCATATTATGCCAAGGTACATACTATTTCATTTTTTAAAAATATGTATTCCTAGAGCCTGGAATATAGCAAGAGGTTAATAAATGATTTGTTGTTTTGTTTAGTTTTTGGTGAGGCAATTGGGGTTACATGACTTGCCCAGGATCACAGAGCTAGTGTCAACTGTCTGAGGTCACATTTGAACTCAGGTCCTCCTGACTCTCTGGCTGGTGCTCTATCCACCTAGCTGCCCCCATAAATGTTTATTGATGGGAAATCTATGAAACTGTGGGGGGGGGGGGGAAATGATCATTTCATTAAATGTGTGATCACATCAACTCTATTTGGCCAAATTCATTATCAACTATACCACAACAGTCTATGAAATCCTAAAGGACTTTATAAACATTCATAAAAACAAATCTCCCAGCTCCCTCTTAGATAGACACTGTTCTAAACTTTACAAAGCTAACACCAAGGCCCTCTCAGACTTGTCATCAAGGTCAAAGGTTTAACTAAGAGCAGACTGAATTCCTGAGTGCAATATCCATTTTAACATATAGACAACTTTGTAATTAGAACTGAGGAAAGGGCGTCTTGTCAACGGATTTTAGTACCTGGGAAAAAGTCCCAGGTACCCCACCCTAGTTAAAGATCTATTTCAGATAATTCATTTGTTGTTGAATAAGGTTTACTGAGCTGTCAATCAACAGTTAAGTATTTAGTGTTTACCACATGCCAGGCATTGTATTAAGTACTGGTCCAACTTTGTATTCCACTTAGAGGCTGGAGACTCTAGGCAATCCTCCCCATCTCTGACCTGTTCAGTTTGCCCCAAACACATTTGCCAGCTGGCTATTGAGGCTACCACAAAATGGAGTCCAACTATTTTATCTAGAGTCCTAAACCAGTTGGGACCAGGTCCTATTATGTCTAGAAAGGGTCCTGGGTTCAGGAGCTTAGCAATCACCTTTATTGCAGCTCAGGGTTCCAAAACCATCCATCTACTCTACCTCTCATCCAACTCACTCCCTCTCCTCTCTCCCTTCCCACGTGGATACTTCCCCGGAATCCTAACAACAATGTGCTTATGCAGCATTTCCCACAACATTCTACAAAGGTTATAGATTCCTCCCCTATTTCCTTCATTTTCCATCAGCTGACAATGCCTCCAAAGGTTATCTTCTCCTCATTCCCTTTTTAGCTTCCTTTTGGGTTGTCTTTTCCTTTAGAATATAAGCTTCTTGAGGGCAGGAACTGTCTTTCTTTTTCCTTTCATTTACAGCCCCAGGACTCAATAGTGCCTAGCACATGGTAAACATTTAATAAACCTTTTTTGAATGATTCTGCTTAAATACTTCTAAATATAGGGGGCTCTTTGTTTGGGGGAACAGCCAACTTCCCTTCTGGATAGCCATAATTTTCCCTGGTATTGCAAAGAAGGAGTAATAAATAACACAAGCATGGCTGAGAAAAAGCAAGGAACCTCATTCAACCCCTTATGCAGGGTATCCCAAAAGCCTTAGAGTAGTTTTAGAATTTAGTAGCTATTAAAATAATAAGAGCTAATATATATTTAATAGCTATTAATACTCAAAACTGCATTAAGACTTTTGTTACACCCTGTATTTTGATAGATCTTAACTTTTAACTCATTTGTTTTTTAGGGAAGGTTCAGAATGGAGAGGAAAAATGACCTTCTTACCAATGGTTTGGGAAACACATTTTGTTCCTAAGATGATGGTAGTCCAGCAAATAATCTTTCTCAAGCAACCCCAGAACTTATAAATATGTTGGAGTTAAAAGTCTTAACAGGTTACCAGGAGCTCAGAGCTACTAGACTTTTTAAATCTTTTCTATTAAGAGATTAAAATGAAAAATCAAAACATATCCATTAAGAATAGGGGGTAAGAGGGGCGGCCAGGTGGCTCAGCAAGTAAGAGCACCGGCTCCAGTGTCGGGATGACCTGGGGATCAAATCCGGGCTCTGATACTTAGCACCACACCCAGAAATAACTGGCCGTGTAACCTTGAGCAAGTTACTTAACTCCGATTGCTTAAAAAAGAATGGAGTGAGGAATCTGAATGAAAAAATGTTGCCCAACTCCAAAGTCATTTTTGTTTTTCCAGTCATATTTGGTATATACTGGGCAAGCATTCTTTTAGCTTCCCTGGTTAAATAGATCCCTCACTAGGACAAAACTCCCTTTGAAGCCAATGGGAGTTAGAGCTGCCTCAAGCCCCAAGACTATACTATAGAGTGCCAAAAGGACTGGAGCCAGAAGAGTCTGAATCCCTCCTGCCAACAAGCTTCCTAGCCTTGGTCCTTCCCTCATGACAAGGCTCACATGGAAATCCTGGCTAGCATTTTGTCTCAGGATGTAGATGTCTCTTTCATTCAACTTAACAAACATTTACTATCCTCATTTTATTCACCCCATGACTCCTGGCAAAATCTTCTTTTTTCTTTTAAGATAGAAAGGACATTTAAATTGTGGATATTGGAGAGAAAGAGTCAAGATTTTTTTTCATTTCTTGGGAGGGGTGGAATTCCAGGGATACTCGGGAAAAGAAAAAGTTTTATCCAAAAATAAGTTTTTTTTATTTAAAATAAGCAGGTGTACCATAGGGGAGCCAAATTTCTCATTCCACATTAAAAGTAGAGATGCAACATGAAGGCAAACATTCCAAAGACAGGAAATGACTTCATTAGAATGACTCCCTGAAGCTCTTCCTCATGACTGGGATAGCTAGATACACAGGCAGGAGTCCAATCAGGAAATACTAGTTCCAAAAGGTGAAAAATCCCACTAAAGGATGGCATCTTTACTTGGCAGGCTGGAGAACACAGGTCTTAAGCAGCTGCTAAACCAGGTGGAAAAGTTACAGGATCATCAATACAGAAGGAATCTCAGAGACCACCTAGTCAAATTCCCCCATTTTACATGTGAGAAAACTGAGGGCCAGGGAGGTAGAGAGGCTTTGTCATGGGATCACTGACTAAGAGCTCGAAGGGATTTTAGGGGCCATCAAGTCTAATATTTTCACTTTACAGAAGAGGAAACTGAAGCCCAGGGATTGGACTAACCCAAGGTCTCTCAGACAATAAGGAAGGATTTTAAAACAAGTCTTCTGACTCAAGAGTCAGTGCTGTTCCTACCACATAAAGGGGAGGCCCAGCTTGGGTGGGGGAAGGAAGAGCTTGGCACATAGAATATGACCCATTTCCTTTTTTAAAAGAAGCAAATAAAGCAGCTTCAAGATGTATTTTCCCCTCTCCCATCCCAGTAACACAAAGTCATGTTGGGATCTGCAATCTAGGTCTGATTTGTATCCTGGCCATTTAAACAACACAAGACTGGAGTCAGAGGAGCACAGATCTAGCAAGAGAAGGCAAGGGAGAGCTCACTGATATAAACATCCCTACTTTACAGATGAGGAAACTGAGGCCCAAAGTGGGAAAGTAATTTGCTGAAGGTCACAGAGAAGTAGAATTTGAAAAAAGGCCCCATGATTCCAAGGTTAATGCTCTTTTCACTGTTCCAGACTACTTCCCTATAAAATAATTTTAATTCAGCAATCATACTTTTTAATTTCAGGGGTAGGGGTGGGGAAGGGGTTTCCAAACAAGTGACGGTGATTCCAACTCCCCAAACAGAAGATTAGACTAGAAAACCATTGCGGTTCCTTCCGACTCCAAAATTCTCTAATTCTGTGTTTGACCTGAGTGCTTAATTTGGTAAAATTTTTCATTTTACACATCTAAAAATAATCTGTTTGGCAGAATTAACTTGACCAGGGATTCACTCCTTAAATATGTATTAGGTTTACATTTATTTTAAAAATTAACATTATTGGGGCAGCTAGGTGGCACAGTGAATAGAGCACTGACCCTGGAGTCAGGAGGACCTGAGTTCAAATCCAGTCTCAGATACCTGACACACTTACTAGCCATGTGACTTTAGGCAAGTCACTTAACCCCCAAAAAGCAAAAAAACAAAAACAAAACATTATTGCTTCTTAAAAAAAAAAGATACAATTTTGGGGTGGCCAAGTAGCACAGAGAGTAAGAGCACCGGCCCCAGAGTCAGGATAACCTGGGATCGAATCCAGGCTCAGACACTTAGCACCCACCCAGAAACACCTGTCCGTGTAACCTTGAGCAAGTTACTTAACCCCAATTGCTTTTAAAAAAAATATTATTGGTTCTTTTTCAGGTTTGCTTTTTTTTTTTAAATAAAACTTTTTGTGTGACAGAATTCTTTGAAGCGGGGGGAGGGGGGGGAGGGAAGCTGTACCTTTTGACCCTGGCCTTGTTTTGCACGTTTTATATCTGCTACACATAAAAAGATGCACAGAAGATTAACAAAACGCAGCCATGGCATGGTACATACTGTGGCTTTACACTAAGGAAGACCTGTGTTCAAGTCCTGCCTCTGACACTTAGTGACTGTGTAACCTTGGCCAAGTCCTTTAACCTCTCAGTGGTAATTGTAATTTGTTATTGTTTAGTCATTTCAACTGGGTCCAACTCTTCATGACCCCTTTTGGGGTTTTCTTGGCTAAGATACTGTAGTGGTTTGCTATTTCCTTCTCCAGCTCATTTTTTAGGTGAGGAAACTAAAGCAAATAGGCTTAAGTGACTCACTCAGCTAGTGTCTGAGGCTGAATTTAAACTCAGGTCCTCCTGAATGCAGCCCCAGAGTTCCATCCACTGAGTCACCTACCCGTCAGTTTCCTGATAGGGGTTCCTTGTTCCCATGACATTACATGTCCAGTTCTTTTTAGAAAGGATGTTAAATTGCCCCCATTAATTAAATCTTACCCTGATGCTTCATTATGGCATACAAAGGGATACAGTAGTAGGAAATGAACTGTTAGATCATAGCAAGATTAAAAAACCTTTATATATGAGCCTGACAATGGATTAACTTTCTCCCTTCCATGAACTATCCTAAAAAATGGGGAGAAACTCACCATCAGAAAGCAGGCCAAGAGGGGATGGATTTTTTTAGGCCATAGTTGCACATTTAACTTCCAAAATGGTACCTGGAGTCACAGGAACAGAGTGCAAATGCTGGCTTTCTACCTTTTATCTGCATGACCTCAAGCAGGTCACTTAATCTTGGTAGGCCTCAGTTTCCTCATCTGTAACATGGCAGGGGAGGGGTCTGAATAGATGACCTCCATGATCTCTTCCAGCTCTAGCCAGTTCCTACAATAATTTGTATTTTAATTTCTTCATCTTAATTTCTTCTTTCATTTCATTAATTTCACAATTTCTTTCATCTTCTTCATCCATGAAATTAGTGCCTTGGGGCAGATGGCCCAGGAAGCCAGCCCTTTCCAGCTTTAGGTCAATGATTCTTGCATCTATCAAAGCATGGTAAGGTTGGATCTGCCATTACTCAAAGGATCACCCACACCAATGGAATCATGGAGTCCTTGAGAGATCCAATATGCACGAGCCTGTGGTACGCCTTCTTCAAGAAGCCCTCAGAGCTTGAGTGGAAAGGACAATCAAACCAAAGTCTGCTCAAAATTATCTCAAAGGGATTGTCACCTGTCAATTCTAGATTCTTTGTAATAAATAAATTTCTCTCAGCAAACTGCAATATAAAATTTAGGACACCACCATGGCGCTCTGTGGGTTGGAATACAGAAGTATTTTGTTAACCTGGAATGAAGACAAAAATTGCCAAGCCTGAGACTACCTGGTTGTGATTTTCAAGGCAGAGACAGTTAAACATTCAGGAGCAGGAACGAATTAAGACAAGTCTCCATGGTTACAGAGCTCCAAAAGTCTCAAACTTTCATAGGGCAGTTGTAATTCTTATTTTTACTTTTTTTTTTGCCTGAACCTGAGATTTTATAGGATCATATACTTAGAACTGGAAAAGGCCTCAGAGTCCACCTAACTTAGCTCCTTCATTTTACAAATGTGGAAAATGAGACCCAGAAAAGGCAAGTAATTTGTCACATGGGTAGGGCAGCTATGCAGTTCAGTAGATAGAGCACTGGGCCTGGAGTTAGGAAGACTCGTCTTCCTGAGTTCAAATTTAGCCTCAGACACTTAATAACTGTGTGACCCCTGACAATTCACTTTATCCTGTTTGCCTTAGTTTCCTCATTTGTCAAATAATCTGGAGAAGGAAATGGCAAACCAGTCTAGTATCATTGCCAAGAAAATCCCAAATAGGGTCACAAAGACTAGGATGCAACCAAAAATTGGCTGAACACCTAGTAAGTAAAAGAGCTAAGACTGAAACTCAGGTCCTGAGAACCCAAGTTTAGTATTCTTTTCTCTATGCCTCACATTTGTGGGGAGCTCCCAGAATGGAAATTCCTTTCAGCAACTCAAAATCTCAGATCAACAACACATCTCCAGCACATAGATGTTAGCCAGGATACTAAAAGGTCAAGTGATTTGCCTATGATGGCAAGGACAGTATGTATCCAAGGCAGAACTTGAATCCAGCCTTCCAGAATCCAAAGTTGGGACTGCATCCCATTTGCCATATTGTCCCCCCTTTTTTTACTTACCTAAGATCAAATGAAGTTTAATATCTCTGTTGACCTATCAATCCCTAACTTAAATTCATTCATGCTTGTTAATTCTAATGACTTCTTCAAAGAGGAAGGAGTCAGTTGACACTAAAAATGATCCTAAAGAAAGCGGTTCTATACTGGTCCAGGGAAGTCATAAGAGAGACAGACTGAGACAGGGACAGACAGAGACAGAGACAAAAGACACTGATGTAGAGAGAGAAACAGAGAGGGAGGCACCATAGTGTCATTCAGTTGTGTCCAGCTCATCACCCCATGGACTACAAGCTTGCAGATCCCTCAGTTCTCCACCAACTCCCCAAGTCTGTCCAAGCTCATGTTTGTTTCTCACCTTCAAGAAATAATCATTCACATTCTTCTATGTTTAAATGATCTGTCTCCTATTTGCATATAAATTGCTTGAGGACAGGAGGGTCTGTCTTTCATTTTATCTTTGCTCAAAATTTAGCACAATATTATGTACTTTGGAGGGACTTAATCAATGCTTGCTAGATTTAATTTAGCAATAATTAATTCTAATAATCTGTATCATAGTAATGATTAATTTTAACAATAGGTACCAGAGAATCAGAAAATCTGAGAGTTAGAAGGGACCCCAAAGGTTATCTAGTCCAACCCTACACAAAAGAAACTCACACCCCAAGTGGACAGTCCTCCATGTTCTTCCTAAAGGTCTCCTAGGATGGGTTCCTCCCTACATCCTCAGGCATTTCACTCTATTTTAGAAGTTATCATTGTTCAGAAGCTCTACCTGGAATAAAACTTAAATTTGCCTTTGAAATTTCAACCCACTGGTCTGGGTTTTGTCCTCTGGTGCCAAAAAAGCAAGTCCAAACTCTCTTCCACATGACAGGCCTTCAAACATTTGTAAAGAGTTCTCACATGCCTCCTGAATCTTCTTTTTCCCAGGCTAAAAATATCCATTTCCACCAATTCTCAAGTGATATGGACTCAATGTTCTTATCATTTGGGTTGTTCTCCTCTAGACATTGTCATCTTATCAACCTCCTTTTTAAATGGTGGTGCCCAGAACTAGCCACATGTAATAAGAATGTAAATTTTAAAGATCTTCCCTGCCCCTAGGCTAATGTGCACCTGAAGCCTGGGGTGGGGGAGGCTTGTTTTTCAGTAGATACTTCTTGATTGGCCAGTGAGTCAATAAGGTTGTTACATTCTCTGAGCCAGGAGAAGGCTATATAAGCCCTGATGTGTAGCTTTGTTTTGGGACTCACTTTGAGAAGTGTTCTGTGATTTGATCTGAATTCTGGGAAGCCGTTCTTGAGAGTCCCCCGGCTTTGAAAAACCCAGAATGTGGAAACCCAGATGTTGACTGGGTATGGATGTAATGGTTGGACAGTTTGGAAATCTGTCTATTTGATGTTTCTGTCTTGATAATTATGCCTGTATACTTTGAGGTTCAGGGTGCTGACCTTTTCTCCTGAACAAGGTAAACGATATATGTCTGACTGATTAAAGTAAGCTTGTTAACCCATTTTGAGTTGCTTTCCTTTAACAAAGCAGATCCAAGAACCTGTGTGAGCAGGCACCCTGGGGACACTGGGGTGCTTGCTGCTACACCACACTACTCCAAACATCATCTGACCAGGGCAGAAAACAGTGGCAGTATTACATCCTTATTCCTGAAAGCCTTGCCCAAGGGGCAACTAGGTGGCACAGTGAGTAAGACCTCAGGGCCTCGAGTCAGGAGGACCCAGGATAGGTTCTGGCCTCAGATACTTAACACCCATACAAAAACCTGGCTGTGTAACCTTGGGCAAGTTACTTAACCCCAATTGCTTTAAAAATAAAAAGAAAAAAGAAAGAAAGCCTTTCCCAAGACTACACATGCCTTCTTGGCTACTTCATCACAGAGCTCACTTGTAGTGACCCAGCAGGCCAACAGTGCTAGCCTGAAGATTCATAAACATTTTAAAAAATATTTTTGTGACTATATTTCAATATTATTTATTTTCTTTGTGATCCAATGTATTTTATTTTGTTCATTTAAAAAGATTGTTCTTTTAAGGAGGCAAAAGCCTTCCCTAGACTGCCAAAAATATCCAACACACACACACACACAGTTTTTTAAAGCATGACCAAGTTAACTAATTGACCCTCATTTTCAGTAACTTCAATTTGAGTGGTTTCCTAATTTTGACTAGGATTTATCATATGAAAATTTATAAGGAGAGAAAATTAATTTTGCTCTTAATCATGAGGAACTAGGGTTTCTTCCATGCCTTACTTTCTTCAGCTGACAGCCAGTGGGATTCCTCAACAGGAACAGGTAGAGCAGCATTTGAATCATTAATGACTCCCCCATCTATTTGGGGACTGTCTTAAGTAGAAGCAAAACAGTGTCCAAATAGACGAGTAAATAGTAAGAGAAAAGAGGAATGAAATCAGTCCCATGTTCTGATGGTGACTGGAGTCAAGGGAGCCAGAAGTCCACTGAGAAAAGTCCTCAGTGGATTGACAAATGAGAGGAATGATTTGGCTGCCTCCCTCCCCAGCCCCCAATCCAGCAGATGGAGTCTCTTCTCCCCTGAGTGGCTATCAGGGACACATTCCTTCCTGCTAGAGTGCTGCAAGAGGAAACTCAGGCCACTCCTATGGAATCCTAGCTCTTTCTTCCTATATGATTTTTGATCGAGTCACTTGATGGAGTGGATATAGTGCTGGACTTGGAATCTGGAAAATCTTGGTTCAAATCCTACATTTCACACATACTCTGTGACCCTGGGCAAGTCACTTCATGTTTCTAGGTCTTAGTCTCATGAGTAAAAATGCTTTAGTCAGAGCATCCTTTGCCACAGAAAGTTATGTGACACTTCCCTCCATTAATTCATAAATTTACCAAAACCTTTATTAGGCACCTACAATATCCCTATACTGTGTAGAATGGGCTGTGAAGACTTACCACTGCCTTCATATAACAGTTTATTTGGGGAGACAATAAATGGACAAATAATTTTCCCCAAATTGTAATTACCTTGTTATAGGGAACTCAAGATGAGTCAACTATCTCCACTCACATACAAATTTAAAAAGTCTTAGTTAGCTGGGTTAACCCACTGACAGGGTTATGTGACTTGCTGAGGATAAGAAGCAGATGATCCAGGCAGAGCAGTGAGGATTGAAGACTAGGAACTGGACAGCATCAAATGAGCTTCAAGAAGAAATACAGAAAACAGAGGGGCCCCAGCCCCTCCCTCTTCTGCTTGTCCCTGGGAGCACCTTTGACAGCTTGATCAATAGGCCCCTTGATTGTCTCTTTGGCTGCCTGCCCCTAAAAGCTAATGACACTGCAGGATGCATGGAGGGAGGAGATAGCTCTGCAGTCCTCTGATCTGGTCAGACCACACCTGGAGGGCTGCATTTAGCCGTTGGCACTGCATATTAGAATAGACTTTGATGAGCCACAGAGCATTCACAGAAGAACCAGGTTGTTACAAGACCGTGAGACCAGGACATGGGGGGGGGAGGGGGCGGTAATAATAACAGCAAACAATTAAGTAGGTACTAATAGCTAACATATGGAAATTGCCTTAAGGAGTGCATATGCCAACTTATTTGATACAACCCTGTGAGAGAGACGCTATTATTATTTCCATTTTAGAGATGAGGAAATTGAGACTGACTGGTCAAGTAACTCCCTCAGAGTCACACATCTGATAAGTGATAAATGCGAACTTAGGTCTTCTGGATTCTGTATACAGTGATCAATTCTCTTTACAACCTAGGTGAACATCAAGATTGAAGAAACCAAGGGCAATTTAGACTAGATAAAAAGATTTAAGGGACACATTGGATTGATTACAAAAAGTATACCAAAAATGCCTACTTTGTACCAGGAAACGAGGACCCAAAGATAAAAAAAAGAGATTAAAACCTCAAGGAGACATTTTTGGATCTCCAATACTTAACAGTTCCTGGCATAGAGTAATTGCTTTATTCACAATTGTTGACAGCCTACCTGACATTCTACTGCAGCAATTAGAAGCAGACATAATAGTCTAAGAAAGGGGTGATTATTACAAGGACTTGACCTTCAGGTATCTGAAAGGCCACCAGTAGAAGGAGGGTTTGCCCCAGTCTGGGGTACAGAATCAGGAACAACTGGCAAAAGCCTGAGAAAGACCAACAATTAAGCTCAACTGGCAGATCATTTAGATCAGTTCTCAAATGGAATGAGCTTCTTTGGTGTTGGGAAGGACAGGTGACTTGGGGGCAGTCATTCTGAGGAGCCTCGTTCACCAGCAATCTTACTGTATTCTTGGGGTTGTAGCATAGAGAATGAGATTGGCAAGAATGGGGAGCACCATTCATGTGACAGCCAGTGAGGGGGGGATGGCATTTTCATTCCCTTTTTTTTTCTTTCTAGCTCCCTTCAAAAGTCTGCTGAGGGGGAGGGTAGAGTAGTTATCGTTTTTTTCATATCCTTATCACATTCACTCAAAACATGCAGGTCTTTGTGGAAAAGGTTTTATATGAAACATCATTTACCAACTTCAACTAATTCACCTGAAGAACACTAGAGGTTTAATACAGAAGGCCACCTATGAGCAGAAGGAGGATCCTCCAAATTTCTATACAGTAAGTAGGGTTAACTAGCAGGTCTGTACCTCCCAGTGGTAACCTTCCAAGCAATCAACAGACTCACGGGATCATTGGCTTCAACATAAGAGACCTTTAAGGTACACTGAGTGTAAGCGACACAGTAAACAGAACAGCGGACTTTGGCTGCCAAGCTCCTTCGCCTAAATCAGCTTCACTTTCCTCATCTATAGAATAAGGGGACTAGATGAAACAGTCTCAAAAGTTCATTTCAGCTCTAAATTCCTTAGGAGTCTATGATACCTCATTTTACAGCTGGGGAAACTGAAGCAAGGGACTTGCATGTAGCCTTCTTGATGACCTGTGATGCTAGTGCTTCCCCCAAAAAATACCATGTATCTTTTTTTGCATACACTTATTTTTAGGGTATACATGTGCAATCACATTAAACATATCCCCACATTAGTCATGTTGCAAAAGAAGAATCAGAACAAAAGTAAAAAAAACACAAGAAAGAAAAAAAGTGAAAATAGTATGCTTTGATCTGCATTCAGATACCATAGTTCTTTCTCTGGATGTGGGTAGCATTTTCTATCATGAGTCTTCTGGAATTGTCTTAGATCATTGTATTACAAAGAAGAGCTAAGTCTACCATAGTTGGTCATTGCACAATGTTGCTGTTGATATGCACAATGTTCTTCTAGTTCTGCTCACTTTACTCAGCATTAGTTCATGTAAGTCTTTCCAAGTTTTTCTCAAATATGCCTTCTCATCATTTCTTATAGCACAAAAGTATTCCATTACATTCATACACCACAACTTGCTCAACCATTCACCAATTGATAGACATCCCCTCTATTTCCAATTCTTTGCCACAACAAAAAGAGCTGCTATAAATATTTTTGTAAAGGGGGTCCTTTTCCCTTTTTTATGATCTCTTTGGGATACAGACCTAGTAGAGGTATTGCTGGATCGAAAGGTAGACAGTTTTGCTCTCCAGAATGGGTGGATCAGTTTACAACTACACCAAAAATGCATTAGTGTTCCAATTTCCCCACATCTCCAACATTTATCATTTCCCCTTTCTGTCATATTAGCCAATTGGATAGGTGTGAGATGGTACCACAGAGTAGTTTGTATTTGCATTTCTAATCAATAGTAATTTAGAGAATTTTTATATGACTATAGAGAGCTTTAATTTCTTCATCAGAAAACTATCTGCTCATATCTTTTGATCATTTATCAGTTGGGGAATGACTTGTGTTCTTATAAATTTGACTAAGTTCTCTCTATATTTGAGAAGTTGCATATAGTTTTATAGATGCATTTTTTCCCCCTTGATAGAAGTTAAACTGAAAATAAAAACCGTTTCCTTTTTGTCTTTATATCCCCATCACCTCTCACAGGGCCTGACACAGAGTAGGTACTTAATAAATGTTGACTGACTGTTGGATTGCTCAAGGAAATTGAGGCCAGATAAGCAAGTTAATAACAGCTAACATTTCCTGTAGCTTTGTAAGGTTTGCTAAGTGTTTATCTTACTTGATCCTCATGATAATCCTTCATAGCAGGGACATGAAGATGTGACAGATCAGGATTTGAACCCAGAACTCCTCCCCACAAGAACTCTTCACTCAACAATACTGACTCCTTTCATCAAACAAGCTGTCTCTATTACAGGATAATATACAAACCCAAGACATCATATAACTAGGAAGATTCCTAGGGCTATCTGCAACAGTGCAGACATTGTTGAAGTGGCTAGGACATGACTCTCCATCTCCTACTCCAGGGCCTTTGAAGTGGCTGTCCCCCATGCCTGTAATGCTCTGCTTCCTCCTTTTCCTTGCCTCTTCCATGATTCAGATCAAATTCCAAGTCTCTGCTAGTCTTTTTTCTAGATGCAAATGCCTTCCCATTTATTCTGATGATACCTTCTATATCTCTTGTTGTCTGAATATTTTCTCCCCCACTAAAGTGATCTCAGAATAGAGCTGGGGTCAAGAAGAAGGCAAAGATGTGGGACAGAAGGTATGAGCCTCTGGAGACACATGACATCCCCAATAAAGCAGAAA
This sequence comes from Petaurus breviceps papuanus, assembly GCF_028583685.1. NCBI lineage: Eukaryota > Metazoa > Chordata > Mammalia > Diprotodontia > Petauridae > Petaurus > Petaurus breviceps. The sequence continues at coordinate 20,792,420 of NW_027185889.1, forward strand.
GGGACAAATCCCAATCTCACTGGGCTCCTATGTGTGCAGCAGGGATGGTGTAGTCAGAATGCTAACTCTGCTTCCACCAACATTCAAAGCCAACCCATTAAATGCTTGCATCATGAGGCTAATGTTTGCCAGCAGTAAAATAAAGTAATTCATTGCTTATATCCAATGATACACAAGAGGCAATAAATATTCCACAGTGATTAGAAACTGTAAGTCAATATTCCCCTAGGCTCCTGAGCTAATAGATACCCTAAGCAGTTCCTAAGACATTCTGTTAGGTAACCAGAGTATAGAAAAACCTGAGCTGATTTACTGGGTCAAGTGTTATCCTGAGGAACTGGAGAGATTAGATTCCTTGTGTGAGGAAGGGGAATGGACCCAAACAGTCTAAAAGGGAAGGCTTGGATTTGATTCATGTATGATCCAGGTACACTGGCCTAATTGCAACTCTTGGAACATGATGACCTCTCCATCTCCTATTTTGGGACTTCTGGACAGGCTATACCATCTGTCTGGAACTCTGCCCCCTCACCTCTGCCTTCTGTTTTTCTTCATTTCTTTCAAAACTAAGTTCAAATGCCAGTCTTTGCTAGTTCATTCCCTAGATGCGAATGTCTTTTTCCCCTTCAGAATGCTTCTCCATCAAGTCTGATTATATCTTCTACATACAATGTATGTCTGTGTGTTTTCTCTCCCATTAAAACATATGTTCCCCAAAGACCAGGACTAATTTTTTACCTTTTCATGTATCTCTAGTATCTGGCTTAATAAATGATTATTGATCTGGACTCCAAATTTAATTTGACAAATATTTATTAAATGTTCTGTGTACCTGGAGATACAAAGAAAAATACCAAATACTTCCCTGTTCTCAAGGAGGTGATATTCTCCTAGATCAGAATGATTAATGAAAATCTGAACCATGGAATACTTCAGTTGTCTATATTCCATCCATCCATCCTTCCTAACTTCTCTCCCTCCTTCCCTCCTTTTTCCCTCCCTCCCTTCTTCTGTTGTTCCTTCCTTCCACAAACATTTATCAAAAACCCTCTGGTAGATGCTGGGGAGACACAGTTTAAATAAGATATGACTGATGCTTGTAAAGCTTTTAGTCCTGGTCAATGAGATCCACAAACCCAGCTAATATTAAGAGATAAGTACATTTACTCCCTCTGTCTCTTTATACTGTCAGTCTCCCACTTTTTGGTCCTCTTCAAACATGGACAAACAACAAGTTTCCCAATCCTGGAATCCTCTCCCTCTTCACCTCCATCTCTCAGCATCTCTAGCTTCCTTCAAGGCTCAGTTCAAGCATTGCCTTCTACATGGGGCCTTCCTTCATTCCCCCTCCCAGGTGCCTTCTCCCCTCAAAATCGTTTAGTATCTTTTTTTTTTTAATTTATCAATATATGTAGATGCCATCTCCCCTTGCTAAAGAGTAGGAAATATTTTGTTTTTTGTCTGTATTTCCTTTACCTGGAATGGGGCCAGACATAGAGTGAGGGCTAAACAAATGTGTTGTGATTGATTAATCAGAAAGATAAAATAAGGGGCGGCCAGGTCGCACAGTGAGTAAGAGCACCGGCTCCAATGTTGAGAAGACCTGGAGATCGAATCCAGGGCTCAGACACTTAGCACCCACCCAGAAACACCTGGCTGTGTAACCTTGAGCAAGTTACTTAACCCCAATTGCTTAGAGGTGGCCAGGTGGCTCAGCGAGTAAGAGTACCGGCTCCAGTGTCGGGATGACCTGGATCAAATCTGGGCTCAGATACTCAGCACCACTCCCAGAAATAACTGGCCGTGTAACCTTGAGCAAGTTACTTAACCCCGATTGCTTACAAAAAAAAAAAAAAGATAAAATAACATGCTATGAAAGATCAAAGCAAGATGGCTGCTGCCAAATGGAGAAAGGAGTAGAGAGGGAATTAAGAAAGACTTCAGGAAAGATGGGTTTAAAGAATGGTAAATGACTTAACATGGTAAGAGACACCCTTCCCAGCTATTTGGAAACCATGTCACCTGTTTTAAACCAGCTCTTCTCAACTTCCAAGTCCAGCACTCTATCCACTAGATCAGTGATGTGAACTCAGATATAAATAGACCCCTGTTCTGCATACTGACTTTGAAAATCACAAACTAACATTATCTACATTGTATTGCATTTTTATTTATTTTGTTAAACATTTCCCAATTACATTTTAATCTGGTTCAGGTGGCACTCAAATTTCAGGGGCAGCTTGCAGTCCATGAGTTTGACCCCCCTTCTCTAAGTCATACTGCCTCCCCAGTAATGGATACAACTCTTAGTCAAACTGGTTTGGCTACAGACCTGCCACCCATAAGAATGAAAAGGCATGAACATTGAGGTCACTTCAGTTGCACTAAAAATCCAAGAGGATTAAAGATTAGTGTGATCCAGTCAGGAGTTGAATTGGCCACCTTTGAGTAGAATTAGCCTCCCACAAAAGGAGGAAAAACCCTCGGTCCACTGAGCCATATTTCATAAAGCCACACAGAACTCAAAAAGTATTAGAGCTAGTAGGGAGCTTAGGAATCATCTCATCCACCCTTCTCATTTTATGGGTAAGGAAACCAAGGTCCAGATTGCTTAAGGACTTGCTCAAAGTCACACACCTGAGAAGTGACTCAATTGGAACCTGAACCTCCTGATTTTTACTACCCAAGGTAATGGGGAAAAGAACAGGGTATGGAGAATGTCTTCAATTTAAGTCTCATTAAGATGATAGTCTTAAAATTATGCCATGTGGTTTGTGGAGACAGAATTTTCCTGCGATGCAAAGGAGAGATAACTGCAGAAGAGATTTTATAGTGGGATTTAAATCTAACCCTGAAGATCTCAAAACTAATTCATTCAGAACTGGATCTTAATAGAATGATCAGCTTTCTACTCATCAACATGCACCTGGGCTTTGGATCAGTAATCTTTTCTAATGATGGAATATTTGCTGATCATAAAGCAAAAGCTTCCAGGAAATAGTTTTTCTTTTTCTACCCTATCTTACTGTAATGAAATTTGGGGGAATTAGCAGACCATAGCTTCCTCTATTATATCATGAATAATAGAAACTTCACCAGTTACTGCTAATCAAGATTAATTAAGACAGTTCCTATTGATTCAAAGAATGCCAGAATCGAAAGGTCCCTTATGGATCCAGGCCAACTTAGCCACTGGACAGATAAGGAAATTGATAGGACATAACTTGGTACAGTGGAATAAGCTATGGAGTCAGAAGACCTGTGTTGGAATCCAATTCTACCACTCACAAGCTACATGGCTCTGGACAAGTCACTGATCTTGCTCAGATTTCAGTTGCTTCATCTATAAAGTGAGAGGCTTGATCTTGAGGAACTTTGAAGGCCCTGCTAATCCTAAATGTATTTATATCATGTTGTTCTGAAAAGTTGACATGGTGGGTTAGATACTTGATCAACAGCAATACAAGTAATACAGGCAATACTATGTTCCATGGTTTCTACTCCAAGGTTCTTCCCACTATCCTATGGAACTGCCCATATCACAGCTACTAACATAAGAAAGTGCATTTATTGAACTTTCCAGTTGTCAAAGTTCCAAATTTGCCAGCTACAATAGTAAAGCAGCCTATGGCCCAGATACACCAAAGGGACTGCAGAAAAGGTCAGGCATTCTCAAGAATGCAGACCTTGTAACCAAGTGAATCAATCAATAAGCATCATCCTCTCCTTCCCTTGGAACTTTGGTGTATTCTGTTCTTAAGACCTCAGGCAGCTTATGGCACAGCCTAGTGTGCAAGAAGAGAGAGAGAGAGAGAGAGAGAGAGAGAGAGAGAGAGAG